>NW_026736631.1:0-64000 GCF_949786415.1 Peromyscus eremicus | reverse complement strand
TATGGCAATGGGAGCTCAATAGTGACTTTCTTTACCAGAAAACAACTCTAGCTCGTAGGACCAAAAACTGCATGTGATTCAACTCCATTTAGGACTGGGAAACAAACGCTAGCTCGCCTTACAAGAAACACACTCTGCTTTTGAGAAAAGAGCAATCTTCTACTCTACTGTGTTTCCTATAGGGCCAAAACAGTGAGCTTGCTCAGAACAAAAGAACTGTGCTTCCTACACACACGGCCATATCTAGTTCAATTCTTCTTAGGAAACAGACAAGAACAGTAGATCCTCTTCAGTCCAATACACTGTACATGCTGGGAACAGACGCGAGTGCTATTTGCCCTGTGTATGACAATGGGAGCACAATAGTGACTCTTCTTACCAGAAAACAACTCTTGCTTGTAGGACCAGAAACTGCATGTGATTCAACTCCATTTAGGACTGGGAAACAAACGCTAGCTCGCCTTACAAGAAACACACTCTGCTTTTGAGAAAAGAGCACTCTTCTACTCTACTGTGTTTCCTATAGGGCCAGAACAGTGAGCTTGCTCAGAACAAAAGAAATGTGCTTCCTACACACACGGGCCGTGTCTAGTTCAACTCTGCTTAGCAAACTGACAAGAACAGTAGCTCCTTTTCAGGCCAATACACTGTACATGCTGGGAAGAGACGCCAGTGCTATTTGCCCTGTGTATGACAATGGGAGCACAATAGTGACTCTTCTTACCAGAAAGCAACTCTTGCTCGTAGGACCAGAAACTGCATGGGACTCAACTCCATTTAGGACTGGGAAACAAACGCTAGCTCGATTACAAGAAACACACTCTGCTTTTGAGAAAAGAGCACTCTTCTACTCTACTGTGTTTCATTTGGGGTCCAAACAGTGAGCTTGCTCAGAACAAAAGAACTGTGCTTCCTACACACGGGACATATCCAGTTCAATTCTGCTTAGGAAACTGACAAGAACAGTAGATCCTCTTCAGTCCAATACACTGTACATGCAGGGGAAAGATGCTAGTGCTATTTGCAATGTGTATTACAATGGGACCGCAATAGTGACTCTTCTTACCAGAAAACATCTCTTGCTCATAGGACCACAAACTGCATGTGATTCAACTCCATTTAGGACTGCGAAACAAACGCTAGCTCGCCTTACAAGAAACAAACTCTGCTTTTGAGAAAAGAGCACTCTTCTACTCTGCTGTGTTTCCTTTGGGGTCCAAACAGTGAGCTTGCTCAGAACAAAAGAACTGTGCTTCCTACACACACGGTCTATATCTACTTCAACTCTGCTTAGGAAACTGACAAGAACAGTAGCTCCTCTTCAGTCCATTACAAGATACTTGATGGGAACAGACGCCAGTGCTATTTGCCCTGTGTATGACAATGGGAGTTCAATAGTTACTCTTCTTACTAGAAAAAAAACTCTTGATCATAGGACCAGAAACTGCATGTGATTCAACTCCATTTAGGACTGCGCAACAAACGCTAGCTTGCCTTAAAAGAAAAACACTCTGCTTTGAGAAAAGGGCACTCTTCTACTCTAATATGTTTCCTATGTGTTCAGTCAGTGAGCTTACAGTACAAAAGAACTGTGCTTCCTACACACACGGGCCATATATAGTTCAACTCTGCTTAGGAAACTGACAAGAACAGTAGCTCCTCTTCAGTCCAATACACTGTACTTGATGGGAACAGACGCGAGTCCTCTTTGCACTGTGTTTGGCAATGGGAGCGCAATAGTGATTTTCCTTACCAGAAAACAACTCTTGCTCGTAGGATCAAAAACTGCACGTGATTCAACTCCATTTAGGACTGGGAAACAAATGCTAGCTCCCCTTACAAGAAACACACTCTGCTTTTGGGAAAAGATCACTCTTCTTTACTGTGTTTCCTATAGGGCCAGAACAGTGAGCTTACTCAGAACAAAAGAACTGTGCTTCCTACACACACGGCCATATCTAGTTCAATGTTGCTTAAGAAACTAACAAGAACAGTAGATCCTCTTCAGTCCCATACACTGTACTTGCTGGGAACAGACGCGAGTGCTATTTGCACTGTATATGGCAATGGGAGCGCAATAGTGACTCTTCTTACCAAAAACAACTCTTGCTCGTAGGACCAGAAACTGCATGTGATTCAACTCCTTTTAGGACGGGAAACAAACGCTAGCTCACCTTACAAGAAACACTCTCTGCTTTTGAGAAAAGAGCACTTTTCTAATCTACTGTATTTCCTATAGGACCAGAATAGTGAGCTTGCTCAGAACAAAAGAACTGTGCTTCCTACAAACACGGGCTATATCTAGTTCAACTCTGCTTAAGAAACTGACAAGAAGAGTAGCTCCTCTTCAGTCCAATACACTGTACTTGATGGGAACAGACGCCAGTGCTATTTGCCCTGTGTATGACAATGGGAGCTCAATAGTGACTCTTCTTACCAGAAAAAAACTCTTGCTCGTAGGACCAGAAACTGCATGTGATTCAACTCCATTTAGGACTGCGCAACAAACGCTAGCTTGCCTTACAAGAAAAACACTCTGCTTTTGAGAAAAGGGCACTCTTGTACTCTAATGTGTTTCCTATGGGTTCGATCAGTGAGCTTACACTACAAAAGAACTGTGCTTCCTACACACACGGGCCATATCTAGTTCAACTCTGCTTAGGAAACTGACAAGAACAGTAGCTCCTCTTCAGTCCAATACACTGTACTTGATGGGAACAGACGCGAGTCCTCTTTGCACTGTGTGTGGCAATGGGAGCGCAATAGTGATTTTCCTTACCTGAAAAAAACTCTTGCTCATAGGATCAAAAACTGCATGTGATTCAACTCCATTTAGGACTGGGAAACAAATGCTAGCTCCCCTTACAAGAAACACACTCTGCTTTTGAGAAAAGATCACTCTTCTACTCTACTGTGTTTCCTATAGGGCCAGAAGAGTGAGCTTACTCAGAACAAAAGAACTGTGCTTCCTACACACACGGCCATATCTAGTTCAATGTTGCTTAGGAAACTAACAAGAACAGTAGATCCTCTTCAGTCCCATACACTGTACTTGCTGGGAACAGACGTGAGTGCTATTTGCACTGTATATGGCAATGGGAACGAAATAGTGACTCTTCTTACCAGAAAACAACTCTTGCTCGTAGGACCAGAAACAGCATGTGATTCAACTCCTTTTAGGACGGGAAACAAACGCTAGCTCGCCTTACAAGAAACACTCTCTTCTTTTGAGAAAAGAGCACTCTTCTACTCTACAGTGTTTCCTATGGAGTCCGAACAGTGAGCTTGCTCAGAACAAAAGAACTGTGCTTCCTACACACACGGGCCATATCTAGTTCAACTCTACTTAGGAAACTGACAAGAACAGTTGCTCGTCTTCAGTCCAATACACTGTACTTGCTGGGAAATGACGCTAGTGCTATTTGCACTGTGTATGTCACTGGGAGCGCAATAGTGACTTTCCTTACCAGAAAACAACTTTAGCTCGTAGGACCAGAAACTGCATGTGATTCAACTCTTTTTAAGACTGGGAACCAAACGCTAGCTCGCTTTACGAGAAACACACTCTGCTTTTGAGAAAAGAGCACTCTTCTACTCTACTGTGTTTCATACAGGGCCAGGATAGTGAGCTTGCTCAGAAAAAAAGAACGGTGCTTCCTACTCACAGGGGCCATATCTAGTTCAACTCTTTTTAGGAAACTGAGAAGAACAGTAGCTCATCTTCAGTCCAATACACTGTACTGGGTGAGAACAGACGCCAGTGCTATTTGCCCTGTGTATGACAATGGGAGCTCAATAGTGACTCTTCTTACCAGAAAAAAACTCTTGCTCGTAGGACCAGAACCTGCATGTGATTCAACTCCATTTAGGACTGCGAAACAAACGCCAGCTCGCCTTACAAGAAACACACTCTGCTTTTGAGAAAAGAGCACTCTTCTAGTCTAATGTGATTTTTTTGTAGGGCTAGAATAGTGAGCTGATCAGAACAAAAGAACTGTGCTTCCTACACACACCGACTATATCTAGTTCAACTCTGCTTAGGAAACTGACAAGAACAGTAGATCCTCTTCAGTCAAATACACTGTACATGCTGGGAATAGACGCCAGTGCTATTTGCCCTGTGTATGACAATGGGAGCGCAATAGTGACTCTTCTTACAAGAAAAACAACTCTTGCTCGTAGGACCAGAAACTGCATGTGATTCAACTCCATTTAGGACTGCGCAACAAACGCTAGCTTGCCTTACAAGAAAAACACTCTGCTTTTGAGAAAAGGGCACTCTTCTAATTTAATGTGTTTCCTATGGGTTCGATCAGTGAGCTTACAGTACAAAAGAACTGTGCTCCCTACACACACGGGCCATATCTAGTTCAAATCTGCTTAGGAAAATGACAAGAACAGTAGCTCCTCTTCAGTCCAATACACTGAACTTGACGGGAACAGACGCGAGTCCTCTTTGCACTGTGTGTGGCAATGGGAAGGCAATAGTGATTTCCCTTACCAGAAAACAACTCTTGCTCGTAGGATCAAAAACTGCATGTGATTCAACTACATTTAGGACTGGGAAACAAACGCTAGGTCCCCTTACAAGAAACACATTCTGCTTTTGAGAAAAGAGCACTCTTCTACTCTACTGTGTTTTCTATAGGGCCAGAATAGTGAGCTTGCTCAGAACAAAAGAACTGTGCTTCCTACACACAGGGGCCATATCTAGTTCAACTCTGCTTAGGAAACTGAGAAGAACAGTAGCTCATCTTCAGTCCAATACAGTGTACTTGCTGGGAACAGACGCGAGTGCTATTTGCACTATGTATGGCAATGGGATCTCAATAGTGACTTTCCTTACCAGAAAACAACTCTAGCTCGTAGGACCAAAAACTGCATGTGATTCAACTCCATTTAGGACTGGGAAACAAACGCTAGCTCACCTTACAAGAAACACACTCTGCTTTTGAGAAAAGAGCACTCTTCTACACTACTGTGTTTCCTACAGGGCCAAAACCGTGAGCTTGCTCAGAACAAAAGAACTGTGCTTCCTACACACACGGCCATATCTAGTTCAATTCTGCTTAAGAAACTGACAAGAACAGTAGATCCTCTTCCGTCCCATACACTGTACTTGCTGGGAACAGTCGCCAGTGCTATTTGCCCTGTGTATGACAATGGGAGCACAATAGTGACTCTTCTTACCAGAAAACAACTCTTGCTAATAGGACCAGAAACTGCATGTGATTCAACTCCATTTAGGACTGGGAAACAAACGCTAGCTCGCTTTACAAGAAAAACACTCTGCTTTTGAGAAAACAGCACTCTTCTACTCTACTGTGTTTCCTATAGGGCCAGAATAGTGAGCTTTCTCAGAACAAAAGAACTGTGCTTCCAACACACACGGGCTATATCTAGTTCAACTCTCCTTAGGAAACTGACAAGAACAGTA
The DNA here is from genome assembly GCF_949786415.1 of Peromyscus eremicus. Lineage (NCBI taxonomy): Eukaryota > Metazoa > Chordata > Mammalia > Rodentia > Cricetidae > Peromyscus > Peromyscus eremicus. The sequence goes on along the minus strand of NW_026736631.1, from coordinate 58,563 downwards.
GCTCCTCTTCAGTCCAATACACTGTATATGCTGGGAACAGACGCCAGTGCTATTTGCCCTGTGTATGGTAATGGGAGCGCAATAGTGACTCTTCTTACCAGAAAACAACTCTTGCTCATAGGACCAGAAACTGAACGTGATTCAACTCCATTTATAACTGGGAAACAAACGCTAGCTCGCCTTACAATAAACAAACTCTGCTTTTGATAAAAGAGCACTCTTCTAGTCTAATGTGTTTTTTTGTAGGTCCAGAATAGTGAGCTTCTTAAGAACAAAAGAACTGTGCTTCCTACACACACCGACTATATCTAGTTCAACTCTGCTTAGGAAACTGACAAGAACAGTAGATCCTCTTCAGTCCAATACACTGTACATGCTGGGAACAGACGCCAGTGCTGTTTGCCCTGTGTATGACAATGGGAGCGCAAGAGTGACTCTTCTTACCAGAAAACAACTCTTGCTCATAGGACCAGAAACTGCATGTGACACAACTCCATTTAGGACTGGGAAACAAACGCTAGCTCGAATACAAGAAACACACTCTGCTTTTGAGAAAAGAGCACTCTTCTACTCTACTGTGTTTCCTATAGGGCCAGAATAGTGAGTTTGCTCAGAACAAAAGAACTGTGCTTCCTACACACAGGGGCCATATCTAGTTCAACTCTGCTTAGGAAACTGAGAAGACCAGTAGCTCATCTTCAGTCCAATACAGTGTACTTGCTGGGAACAGACGCGAGTGCTATTTGCACTATGTATGGCAATGGGAGCTCAATAGTGACTTTCTTTACCAGAAAACAACTCTAGCTCGTAGGACCAAAAACTGCATGTGATTCAACTCCATTTAGGACTGGGAAACAAACGCTAGCTCGCCTTACAAGAAACACACTCTGCTTTTGAGAAAAGAGCAATCTTCTACTCTACTGTGTTTCCTATAGGGCCAAAAAAGTGAGCTTGCTCAGAACAAAAGAACTGTGCTTCCTACACACACGGCCATATCTAGTTCAATTCTAATTAGGAAACAGACAAGAACAGTAGATCCTCTTCAGTCCAATACACTGTACATGCTGGGAACAGACGCGAGTGCTATTTGCCCTGTGTATGACAATGGGAGCACAATAGTGACTCTTCTTACCAGAAAACAACTCTTGCTTGTAGGACCAGAAACTGCATGTGATTCAACTCCATTTAGGACTGGGAAACAAACGCTAGCTCGCCTTACAAGAAACACACTCTGCTTTTGGGAAAAGAGCACTCTTCTACTCTACTGTGTTTCCTATAGGGCCAGAACAGTGAGTTTGCTCAGAACAAAAGAAATGTGCTTCCTACACACACGGGCCGTGTCTAGTTCAACTCTGCTTAGCAAACTGACAAGAACAGTAGCTCCTTTTCAGGCCAATACACTGTACATGCTGGGAACAGACGCCAGTGCTATTTGCCCTGTGTATGACAATGGGAGCACAATAGTGACTCTTCTTACCAGAAAGCAACTCTTGCTCGTAGGACCAGAAACTGCATGGGACTCAACTCCATTTAGGACTGGGAAACAAACACTAGCTTGATTACAAGAAACACACTCTGCTTTTGAGAAAAGAGCACTCTTCTACTCTACTGTGTTTCCTATGGGGTCCGAACAGTGAGCTTGCTCAGAACAAAAGAACTGTGCTTCCTACACACACGGGACAAATCTACTTCAACTCTGCTTAGGAAACTGAGAAGAACAGTAGCTCCTCTTCAGTCCAATACATTGTACTTGATGGGAACAGACGCGAGTCCTCTTTGCACTGTGTGTGAAAATGGGAGCGCAATAGTGACTTTCCTTACCAGAAAAAACACTTGCTCGTAGGATCAAAAACTACATGTGATTCAACTCCATTTAGAACTGTGAAACAAACGCTGGCTCGCATTACATGAAACACACTCTGCTTTTGAGAAAGGAGCACTCTTCTACTCTACTGTGTTTCCTAAAGGGCCAAAACAGTGAGCTTGCTCAGAACAAAAGAACTGTGCTTCCTACACACACGGCCATATCTAGTTCAATTCTTCTTAGGAAACTGACAAGAACAGTAGATCCTCTTCAGTCCAATACACTGTACATGCTGAAAACAGACGGGAGTGCTATCTGCCCTGTGTATGACAATGGGAGCACAATAGTGACTCTTCTTACCAGAAAAAAACTCTTGCTCATAGGACCAGAAACTGCATGTGATTCAACTCCATTTAGGACTGGGAAACAAACGCTAGCTCGCCTTACAAGAAACACACTATGCTTTTGAGAAAAGAGCACTCTTCTACTCTACTGTGTTTCCTATAGGGCCAGAACAGTTAGCTTGCTCAGAACAAAAGAACTGTGCTTCCTACACACACGGGCCATGTCTAGTCCAACTCTGCTTAGCAAACTGACAAGAACAGTAGCTCCTTTTCAGGCCAATACACTGTACATGCTGGGAAGAGACGCCAGTGCTTTTTGCACTGTGTATGGCAATGGGAGCACAATAGTGACTTTCCTTACCAGAAAACAACTCTTGCTCATAGGATCAAAAACTGCATGTGATTCAACTACATGTAGGACTGGGAAACAAATGCTAGCTCGCATTACAAGAAACACACTCTGATTTGAGAAAAGAGCACTCTTCTACTCTACTGTGATTCTTTTAGGGCTAGAATAGTGAGCTTACTCAGAACAAAAGAACTGTGCTTCCTACAAACACGGGTTATATCTAGTTCAACACTGCTTAGGAAACTGACAAGAACAGTAGCTCCTCTTCAGTCCAATACACTGTACTTGCTAGGAACAGACGCCAGTGCTATTTGCCCTGTGAATGACAATGGGAGCGCAATAGTGACTTTCCCTACCAGAAAAAAATTCTTGCTCGTAGGACCAGAAACTGCATGTGACTCAACTCCTTTTAAGACTGGGAAACAAACGCTAGCTCGCCTTACAAGAAACACACTCTGCTTTTGAGAAAAGAGCACTCTTCTACTCTGCTGTGTTTCCTATAGGGCCAGAATAGTGACCTTGCTCAGAACAAAAGAACTGTTCTTCCTACACACACGGGCTATACCTAGTTCAACTCTGCTTAGTAAACTGACAAGAACAGTAGCTCCTCTTCAGTCCAATACCCTGTACTTGCTGGGAATAGACGCCAGTGCTATTTGCCCTGTGTATGACAATGGGAGCTCAATAGTGACTCTTCTTACCAGAAAACAACTCTTGCTCATAGAACCAGAATCTGCATGTGATTCAACTCCATTTAGGACTGGGAAACAAACACTAGCTCGCCTTACAAGAAACACACTCTGCTTTTGAGAAAAGAGCACTCTTCTACCCAACTGTGTTTCCTATGGGGTCCGTACAGTGAGCTTGCTCAGAACAAAAGAAGTGTGCTTCCTACACACATGAGTCATATCTAATTCAACTCTGCTTGGGAAACTGACAAGAACAGTAGCTCCTCATTCCAATACACTGTACTTCCTGGGAACAGACGCGAGTGCTATTTGCACTGTGTATGGCAATGGGAGCACAATAGTGACTCTTCTTACCAGAAAACAACTCTTGCTCGTAGGACTAGAAACTGCATGTGATTCAACTCCTTTTAGGACAGGAAACAAAGGCTAGCTCGCCTTACAAGAAACACTCTCTTCTTTTGAGAAAAGAGCACTCTTCTACTCTACAGTGTTTCCTATGGAGTCTGAACAGTGAGCTTGCTCAGAACAAAAGAACTGTGCTTCCTACACACACGGGCCATATCTAGTTCAACTCTACTTAGGAAACTGACAAGAACAGTAGCTCCTCTTCAGTCCAATACACTGTACTTGCTGGGAAATGACGCGAGTGCTATTTGCACTGTGTATGTCACTGGGAGCGCAATAGTGACTTTCCTTGCCAGAAAACAACTTTAGCTCGTAGGACCAGAAACTGCATGTGATTCAACTCTATTTAAGACTGAGAACCAAACGCTAGCTCGCTTTACGAGAAACACACTCTGCTTTTGAGAAAAGAGCACTCTTCTACTCTACTGTGTTTCCTACAGGGCCAGAATAGTAAGCTTGCTCAGAAAAAGAGAACTGTGCTTCCTACGCACAGGGGCCATATCTAGTTCAACTCTTCTTAGGAAACTGAGAACAACAGAAGCTCATCTTCAGTCCAATACAGTGTACTTGCTGGGAACAGATGCGAGTGCTATTTACACTATGTATGGCAATGGGAGCTCAATAGTGACTTTCCTTACCAGAAAACAACTCTAGCTCTTAGGACCAAAAACTGCATGTGATTCAACTCCATTTAGGACTGGGAAACAAACGCTAGCTCGCCTTACAAGAAACACACTCTGCTTTTGTTAAAGAGCACTCTTCTAGTCTAATGTGTTTTTTGTAAGGCCAGAATAGTGAGCTTGCTCAGAACAAAAGAACTGTGCTTCCTACACACACCGACTATATCTAGTTCAACTCTGCTTAGGAAACTGACAAGAACAGTAGATCCTCTTCAGTCCAATACACTGTACATGCTGGGAACAGACGCCAGTGCTATTTGCCCTGTGTATGACAAAGGGAGCGCAATAGTGACTCTTCTTACCAGAAAACAACTCTTGCTCGTAGGACCAGACACTGCATGTGACTCAACTCCATTTAGGACTGGGAAACAAACACTAGCTTGCCTTAGAAGAAACACACTTTGCTTTTGGGAAAAGATCACTCTTCTACTCTACTGTGTTTCCTATAGGGCCAGAACAGTGAGCTTGCTCAGAACAAAAGAACTGTGCTTCCTACACACACGGGCCATATCTAGTTTAACTCTGCTCAAAAAACTGACAAGAACAGTAGCTCCTCTTCAGTCCAATACACTGTACTTGCTGGGCACAGACGCGAGAGCTATTTGCACTGTATTTGGCAATGGGAGCACAATAGTGACTCTTCTTACCAGAAAACATCTCTTGCTCGTAGGACCAGAAACTGCATGGGATTCAACTCCATTTCAGACTGGAAAACAAACACTAGCTCGCCTTACAAGAAACACACTCTGCTTTTGAGAAAAGAGCACTCTTCTACTCTACTGTGTTTCCTATGGGGTCCGAACAGTCAGCTTGCTCAGAACAAAAGAACTGTGCTTCCTACACACAGGGGCCATATCTAGTTCAACTCTGCTTAGGAAACGGCCAAGAACAGTAGCTCCTCTTCAGTCCAATACACTGTACTTGATGGGAACAGACGCGAGTCCTCTTTGCACTGTGTGTGGCAAAGGGAGCGCAATAGTGACTTTACTTACCAGAAAACAACTCTTGATCTTAGGATCAAAAAGTACATGTGATTCAACTCCATTTAGGACTGCGAAACAAACGCTAGCTCGCCTTACAAGAAACACACTCTGATTTTGAGAAAAGATCACTCTTCTACTCTACTGTGTTTCCTTTGGGGTCCAAACAGTGAGCTTGCTCAGAACAAAAGAACTGTGCTTCCTACACACACGGGCTATATCTAGTTCAACTCTGCTTAGGAAACTGACAAGAACAGTAGCTCCTCTTCAGTCCAATACACTGTACTTGCTGGGAACAGACGCCAGTGCTATTTGCCCTGTGTATGACAAGGGGAGTTCAATAGTGACTCTTCTAACCAGAAAAAAAAAACTCTTGAACGTAGGACCAGAAACTGCATGTGATTCAACTCCATTTAGGACTGTGCAACAAACGCTACCTTGCCTTGCAAGAAAAACACTCTGCTTTTGAGAAAAGGGCACTCTTCTACTCTAATGTGTTTCCTATGGGTTCGATCAGTGAGCTTACAGTACAAAAGAACTGTGCTTCCTACACACACGGCCATATCTAGTTCAACTCTGCTTAGGAAACTGACAGGAAGAGTAGCTCCTCTTCAGTCCAATACACTGTACTTAATGGGAACAGACGCCTGTCCTCTTTGCACTGTATATGGCAATGGGAGCGAAATAGTGACTCTTCTTACCAGAAAACAACTCTTGCTCGTAGGACCAGAAACTGCATGTGATTCAACTCCATTTAGGACGGGAAACAAACGTTAGCTCGCCTTACAAGAAACACTCTCTGCTTTTGAGAAAAGAGCACTCTTCTACTCTACTGTATTTCCTATAGGACCAGAATAGTGAGCTTGCTCAGAACAAAAGAACTGTGCTTCCTACACACACGGGCCATATCTAGTTCATCTCTGCTTAGGAAACTGACAAGAACAGTAGCTCCTCTTCAGTCCAATACACTGTACTTGGTGGGAACAGACGCCAGTGCTATTTGCCCTGTGTATGACAATGGGAGCTCAATAGTGACTCTTCTTACCAGAAAAAAACTCTTGCTCGTAGGACCAGAACCTGCATGTGATTCAACTCCATTTAGGACTGCGAAACAAACGCCAGCTCGCCTTACAAGAAACACACTCTGCTTTTGAGAAAAGAGCACTCTTCTACTCTACAGTGTTTCCTATGGGGTCCGAACAGTGAGCTTGCTCAGAACAAAAGAACTGTGCTTCCTACACACACCGGCCATATCTAGTACAACTTTGCTTAGGAAACTGACAAGAACAGTAGATCCTCTTCCGTCCAATACACTGTACTTGCTGGGAACAGACGCCAGTGCTATTTGCCCTGTGTATGACAATGGAAGCGCAATAGTGACTCTTCTTACCAGAAAACAACTCTTGCTCGTAGGACCAGAAACTGCATGTGATTCAACTCCATTTAGGACTGGGAAACAAACGCTAGCTCGCTTTACAAGAAAAACACTCTGCTTTTGAGAAAAGAGCAGTCTTCTACTGTACTGTGTTTCCTATAGGGCCAGAATAGTGAGCTTGCTCAGAACAAAAGAACTGTGCTTCCTACACACACGGGCTATATCTAGTTCAACTCTGCTTAGGAAACTAAGAAAAACATTAGCTCATCTTCAGTCCAATACAGTGTACTTGCTTGGAACAGACGCGAGTGCTATTTGCACTATGTATGGCAATGGGAGCTCAATAGTGACTTTCCTTACCAGAAAACAACTCTAGCTCGTAGGACCAAAAACTGCATGTGCTTAACTCCATTTAGGACTGGGAAACAAACGCTAGCTCGCCTTACAAGAAACACACCCTGCTTTTGAGAAAAGAGCACTCTTCTACTCTACTGTGTTTCCTACAGGGCCAAAACAGTGAGCTTGCTCAGAACAAAAGAACTGTGCTTCCTACACACACGGCCATATCTAGTTCAATTCTGCTTAGGAAACGGACAAGAACAGTAGATCCTCTTCCGTCCCATACACTGTACTTGCTGGTAACAGACGCCAGTGCTATTTGCCCTGTGTATGACAAATGGAGCACAATAGTGACTCTTCTTACCAGAAAACATTTCTTGCTCGTAGGACCAGAAACTGCATGTGATTCACCTCCATTTAGGACTGGGAAACAAACGCTAGCTCACTTTACAAGAAAAACACTCTGCTTTTGAGAAAAGAGTACTCTTCTACTCTACTGTGTTTCCTATAGGGCCAGAATAGTGAGCTTGCTCAGAACAAAAGAACTGTGCTTCCTACACACACGGGCTATATCTAGTTCAACTCTGCTGAGGAAACTGACAAGAACAGTAGCTCCTCTTCAGTCCAATACACTGTATATGCTGGGAACAGACGCCAGTGCTATTTGCCCTGTGTATGATAATGGGAGCGCAATAGTGACTCTTCTTACCAGAAAACAACTCTTGCTCATATGGCGAGAAACTGTACGTGATTCAACTCCATTTATAACTGGGAAAAAAACGCTAGCTCGCCTTACAATAAACAAACTCTGCTTTTGAGAAAAGAGCACTCTTCTAGTCTAATGTGTTTTTTTGTAGGGCCAGAATAGTGAGCTTGCTCAGAACAAAAGAACTGTGCTTCCTACACACACCGACTATATCTAGTTCAACTCTGCTTAGGAAACTGACAAGAACAGTAGATCCTCTTCAGTCCAATACACTGTACATGCTGGGAATAGACGCCAGTGCTATTTGCCCTGTGTATGACAATGGGAGCGCAATAGTGACTCTTCTTACAAGAAAAACAACTCTTGCTCGTAGGACCAGAAACTCCATGTGATTCAACTCCATTTAGGACTGGGCAACAAACGCTAGCTCGCCTTACAAGAAAAACACTCTGCTTTTGAGAAAAGGGCACTCTTCTACTCTAATGTGTTTCCTATGGGTTCGATCAGTGAGCTTACAGTACAAAAGAACTGTGCTCCCTACACACACGGGCCATATCTAGTTCAAATCTGCTTAGGAAAATGACAAGAACAGTAGCTCCTCTTCAGTCCAATACACTGAACTTGATGGGAACAGACGCGAGTCCTCTTTGCACTGTGTGTGGCAATGGGAGGGCAATAGTGATTTCCTTTACCAGAAAACAACTCTTGCTCGTAGGATCAAAAACTGCATGTGATTCAACTACATTTAGGACTGGGAAACAAACACTAGCTTGTCTTACAAGAAACACACTTTGCTTTTGAGAAAAGATCACTCTTCTATTCTACTGTTTTTCCTATAGGGCCAGAACAGTGAGCTTGCTCAGAACAAAAGAACTGTGCTTCCTACACACACGGGCCATATCTAGTTTAACTCCACTTAGGAAACTGACAAGAACAGTAGCTCCTCTTCAGTCCAATACACTGTACTTGATGGGAACAGACGCGAGTCCTCTTTGCACTGTGTGTGGCAATGGGAGCGCAATAATGACTTTCCTTACCAGAAAACAAATCTTGCTCGTAGGATCAAAAACTACATGTGATTCAACTCCATTTAGGACTGGGAAACAAACGCTAGCTCGCCTTACAAGAAACACACTCTGCTTTTGAGAAAAGACCACTCTTCTACCCAACTGTGTTTCCTATTGGGCCAGAACAGTGAGCTTACTCAGAACAAAAGAACTGTGCTTCCTACACACACGGCCATATCTAGTTCAATTTTGCTTAGGAAACTAACAAGAACAGTAGATCCTCTTCAGTCCCATACACTGTACTTGATGGGAACAGACGCGAGTGCTATTTGCACTGTGTATGTCAATGGGAGCGCAATAGTGTCTTTCCTTACAAGAAAAACACTCTAGCTCGTAGGACCAGAAACTGCATGTGATTCAACTCCATTTAGGACTGGGAACCAAACGCTAGCTTGCCTTACAAGAAACACAATCTGCTTTTGAGAAAAGAGCACTCTTCTACTCTACTGTGTTTCCTATAGGGCCAGAATAGTGAGCTTGCTCAGAACAAAAGAACTGTGCTTCCTACACACAGGGGCCATATCTAGTTCAACTCTGCTAAGGAAACTGAGAAGAACAGTAGCTCATCTTCAGTCCAATACAGTGTACTTGCTGGGAACAGACGCGAGTGCTATTTGCACTATGTATGGCAATGGGATCTCAATAGTGACTTTCCTTACCAGAAAACAACTCTAGCTCATAGGACCAAAAACTGCATGTGATTCAACTCCATTTAGGACTGGGAAACAAACGCTAGCTCACCTTACAAGAAACACACTCTGCTTTTGAGAAAAGAGCACTCTTCTACTCTACTGTGTTTCCTACAGGGCCAAAACCGTGAGCTTGCTCAGAACAAAAGAACTGTGCTTCCTACACACACGACCATATCTAGTTCAATTCTGCTTAAGAAACTGACAAGAACAGTAGATCCTCTTCCGTCCCATACACTGTACTTGCTGGGAATAGACGCCAGTGCTATTTGCCCTGTGAATGACAATGGGAGCGCAATAGTGACTTTCCCTACCAGAAAAAAATTCTTGCTCGTAGGACCAGAAACTGCATGTGACTCAACTCCTTTTAAGACTGGGAAACAAACGCTAGCTCGCCTTACAAGAAACACACTCTGCTTTTGAGAAAAGAGCACTCTTCTACTCTGCTGTGTTTCCTATAGGGCCAGAATAGTGACCTTGCTCAGAACAAAAGAACTGTGCTTCCTACACACACGGGCTATACCTAGTTCAACTCTGCTTAGTAAACTGACAAGAACAGTAGCTCCTCTTCAGTCCAATACCCTGTACTTGCTGGGAATAGACGCCAGTGCTATTTGCCCTGTGTATGACAATGGGAGCTCAATAGTGACTCTTCTTACCAGAAAACAACTCTTGCTCATAGAACCAGAATCTGCATGTGATTCAACTCCATTTAGGACTGGGAAACAAACACTAGCTTGCCTTACAAGAAACACACTCTGCTTTTGAGAAAAGAGCACTCTTCTACCCAACTGTGTTTCCTATGGGGTCCGTACAGTGAGCTTGCTCAGAACAAAAGAAGTGTGCTTCCTACACACATGAGTCATATCTAATTCAACTCTGCTTGGGAAACTGACAAGAACAGTAGCTCCTCATTCCAATACACTGTACTTCCTGGGAACAGACGCGAGTGCTATTTGCACTGTGTATGGCAATGGGAGCACAATAGTGACTCTTCTTACCAGAAAACAACTCTTGCTCGTAGGACTAGAAACTGCATGTGATTCAACTCCTTTTAGGACGGGAAACAAACGCTAGCTCGCCTTACAAGAAACACTCTCTTCTTTTGAGAAAAGAGCACTCTTCTACTCTACAGTGTTTCCTATGGAGTCCGAACAGTGAGCTTGCTCAGAACAAAAGAACTGTGCTTCCTACACACACGGGCCATATCTAGTTCAACTCTACTTAGGAAACTGACAAGAACAGTAGCTCCTCTTCAGTCCAATACACTGTACTTGCTGGGAAATGACGCGAGTGCTATTTGCACTGTGTATGTCACTGGGAGCGCAATAGTGACTTTCCTTGCCAGAAAACAACTTTAGCTCGTAGGACCAGAAACTGCATGTGATTCAACTCTATTTAAGACTGGGAACCAAACGCTAGCTCGCTTTACGAGAAACACACTCTGCTTTTGAGAAAAGAGCACTCTTCTACTCTACTGTGTTTCCTACAGGGCCAGAATAGTAAGCTTGCTCAGAAAAAAAGAACTGTGCTTCCTACGCACAGGGGCCATATCTAGTTCAACTCTTCTTAGGAAACTGAGAACAACAGTAGCTCATCTTCAGTCCAATACAGTGTACTTGCTGGGAACAGATGCGAGTGCTATTTACACTATGTATGGCAATGGGAGCTCAATAGTGACTTTCCTTACCAGAAAACAACTCTAGCTCTTAGGACCAAAAACTGCATGTGATTCAACTCCATTTAGGACTGGGAAACAAACGCTAGCTCGCCTTACAAGAAACACACTCTGCTTTTGTTAAAGAGCACTCTTCTAGTCTAATGTGTTTTTTGTAAGGCCAGAATAGTGAGCTTGCTCAGAACAAAAGAACTGTGCTTCCTACACACACCGACTATATCTAGTTCAACTCTGCTTAGGAAACTGACAAGAACAGTAGATCCTCTTCAGTCCAATACACTGTACATGCTGGGAACAGACGCCAGTGCTATTTGCCCTGTGTATGACAATGGGAGCTCAATAGTGACTCTTCTTACCAGAAAACAACTCTTGCTCGTAAGACCAGACACTGCATGTGATTCAACTCCATTTAGGACTGGGAAACAAACACTAGCTTGCCTTAGAAGAAACACACATTGCTTTTGAGAAAAGATCACTCTTCTACTCTACTGAGTTTCCTATAGGGCCAGAACAGTGAGCTTGCTCAGAACCAAGAACTGTGCTTCCTACACACACGGGCCATATCTAGTTTAACTCTGCTCAAAAAACTGACAAGAACAGTAGCTCCTCTTCAGTCCAATACACTGTACTTGCTGGGCACAGACGCGAGAGCTATTTGCACTGTATGTGGCAATGGGAGCACAATAGTGACTCTTCTTACCAGAAAACATCTCTTGCTCGTAGGACCAGAAACTGCATGGGATTCAACTCCATTTCAGACTGGAAAACAAACACTAGCTCGCCTTACAAGAAACACACTCTGCTTTTGAGAAAAGAGCACTCTTCTACTCTACTGTGTTTCCTATGGGGTCCGAACAGTCAGCTTGCTCAGAACAAAAGAACTGTGCTTCCTACACACAGGGGCCATATCTAGTTCAACTCTGCTTAGGAAACTGACAAGAACAGTAGCTCCTCTTCAGTCCAATACACTGTACTTGATGGGAACAGACGCGAGTCCTCTTTGCACTGTGTGTGGCAATGGGAGCGCAATAGTGACTTTACTTACCAGAAAACAACTCTTGATCTTAGGATCAAAAACTACATGTGATTCAACTCCATTTAGGACTGCGAAACAAACGCTAGCTCGCCTTACAAGAAACACACTCTTCTTTTGAGTAAAGAGCACTCTTCTACTCTACTGTGTTTTCTTTGGGGTCCAAACAGTGAGCTTGCTCAGAACAAAAGAACTGTGCTTCCTACACACACGGGCTATATCTAGTTCAACTCTGCTTAGGAAACTGACAAGAACAGTAGATCCTCTTCAGTCCAATACACTGTACATGCTGGGAACAGACGCCAGTGCTATTTGCCCTGTGTATGACAATGGGAGTTCAATAGTGACTCTTCTAACCGGAAAAAAAAAAAACTCTTGAACGTAGGACCAGAAACTGCATGTGATTCAACTCCATTTAGGACTGTGCAACAAACGCTACCTTGCCTTGCAAGAAAAACACTCTGCTTTTGAGAAAAGGGCACTCTTCTACTCTAATGTGTTTCCTATGGGTTCGATCAGTGAGCTTACAGTACAAAAGAACTGTGCTTCCTACACACACGGGCCATATCTAGTTCAACTCTGCTTAGGAAACTGACAGGAAGAGTAGCTCCTCTTCAGTCCAATACACTGTACTTAATGGGAACAGACGCCTGTCCTCTTTGCACTGTATATGGCAATGGGAGCGAAATAGTGACTCTTCTTACCAGAAAACAAATCTTGCTCGTAGGACCAGAAACTGCATGTGATTCAACTCCATTTAGGACGGGAAACAAACGTTAGCTCGCCTTACAAGAAACACTCTCTGCTTTTGAGAAAAGAGCACTCTTCTACTCTACTGTATTTCCTATAGGACCAGAATAGTGAGCTTGCTCAGAACAAAAGAACTGTGCTTCCTACACACACGGGCCATATCTAGTTCATCTCTGCTTAGGAAACTGACAAGAACAGTAGCTCCTCTTCAGTCCAATACACTGTACTTGGTGGGAACAGACGCCAGTGCTATTTGCCCTGTGTATGACAATGGGAGCTCAATAGTGACTCTTCTTACCAGAAAAAAACTCTTGCTCGTAGGACCAGAACCTGCATGTGATTCAACTCCATTTAGGACTGCAAAACAAACGCCAGCTCGCCTTACAAGAAACACACTCTGCTTTTGAGAAAAGAGCACTCTTCTACTCTACAGTGTTTCCTATGGGGTCCGAACAGTGAGCTTGCTCAGAACAAAAGAACTGTGCTTCCTACACACACCGGCCATATCTAGTTCAACTTTGCTTAGGAAACGGACAAGAACAGTAGATCCTCTTCCGTCCCATACACTGTACTTGCTGGGAACAGACGCCAGTGCTATTTGCCCTGTGCATGACAATGGAAGCGCAATAGTGACTCTTCTTACCAGAAAACAACTCTTGCTCGTAGGACCAGAAACTGCATGTGATTCAACTCCATTTAGGACTGGGAAACAAACGCTAGCTCGCTTTACAAGAAAAACACTCTGCTTTTGAGAAAAGAGCAGTCTTCTACTGTACTGTGTTTCCTATAGGGCCAGAATAGTGAGCTTGATCAGAACAAAAAAACTGTGCTTCCTGCACACATGAGCCATATCTAGTTTAATTCTGCTTAGGAAACTGACAAGAATAATAGAACCTCTTCAGTCCAATACACTGTACATGCTGGTAACAGACGCCAGCATATTTGCCCTGTGTATGACAATGGGAGCGCAATAGTGACTCTTCTTACCAGAAAACAACCCTTGCTCGTAGGACCAGAAACTGCATGTGATTCAACTCCATTTAGGACTGGGAACCAAACGCTAGCTCGACTTACAAGAAAAACACTCCCCTTTAGAGAAAAGAGCACTCTTCTACTCTACTGTGATTCCTATGGGGTCTGATCAGTGAGCTTGCTCAGAACAAAAGAACTGTGCTTCTTACACACACGGGCCATATCTAGTTCAACTCTGCTTAGGAAACTGACAAGAACAGTAGATCCTCTTCAGTCCAATACACTGTACTTGTTGGAAACAGACGCGAGTGCTATTTGCACTGTGTATGGCAAAGGGAGCGCAATGGTGACTTTCCTTACCAGAAAACAACTCTTGCTCGTAGCACCAAAACCTGCATGTGATTCAACTCCATTTAGGACTGGGAAACAAACGATAGCTCGCCTTACAAGAAACACTCTGCTTTTGAGAGAAGAGCACTCTTTTACTCTACTGTGTTTCCTATAGGGCCAGAACAGAAAGCTTGCTCAGAACAAAAGAACTGTGCTTCCTACACACACGAGCCATATCTAGTTCAACTCTGCTTAGGAAACTGACAAGAACAGTAGCTCCTCTTCAGTCCAATACACTGTACTTGCTGGGAACAGACGCGAGTTCTATTTGCACTGTGTATGGCAATGGGAACACAATAGTGACTCTTTTTACCAGAAAACAACTCTTGCTCGTAGGACCAGAAACTGCATGGAATTCAACTCCATTTAGGACTGGGAAACAAACGCTAGCTCGCCTTACAAGAAACACACTCTGCTTTTGAGAAAAGGGCACTCTTCTACTCTACTGGTTTTCCTATGGGGTCCGAAATGTGAGCTTGCTCAGAACAAAAGCACTGTGCTTCCTACACACACGGGCCATATCTAGTTCAACTCTGCTTAGGAAAATGACAAGTAGCTCCTCTTCCGTCCAATACACTGTACTCGCTGGGAAGAGACGCGAGTGCTATTTGCACTGTGTGTGGCAATGGGAGCACCATAGTTACTTTCCTTAACAGAAAACATCTCTTGCTCGTAGGACCAGAAACTGCATATGATTCAACTCCATTTAGGACTGGGAAACAAACGCTAGCTCGCCTTACAAGAAACACACTCTGCTTTTGAGAAAAGAGCATTCTTCTACTCTACTGTGTTTCATATATGGCCAGAACAGAGAGCTTGCTCAGAACAAAAGAACTGTGCTTCCTACACACACGGGACATATCTACATCAACTCTACTTAGGAAACTGACAAGAACAGTAGCTCCTCGTCAGTCCAACACACTGTACTTGCTGGGAACAGACGCGAGTGCTATTTGCACTGTGTATGGCAATGGGAGCGCAATAGTGACTCTTCTTACCAGAAAACAACTCTTGCTCGTAGGACCTGAAACTGCATGGGATTCAACTCCATTTCCTACTGGGAAACAAACACTAGCTCGCCTTACAAGAAACACACTCTGCTTCCGAGAAAAGAGCACTCTTCTACTCTACTGTGTTTCCTCTGGTATCCGAACATTGAGCTTGCTCAGAATAAAAGAACTGTGCTTCCTACACACACGGGTCATATCTAGTTCAACTCTGCTTAGGAAACTGACAAGAATAGTAGCTCCTCTTCAGTCCAATACCATGTACTTGGTGGGAACAGACGCGAGTGCTATTTGCACTGTGTATGGCAGTGGGAGCGCAATAGTGACTTTCCTTACCAGAAAAGAACTCTTGTTCGTAGGACCAAAAACTGCATGTGATTCAACTCCATTTAGGACTGGGAAACAAACGCTAGCTCGCCTTACAAGAAACACACTCTGCTTTTGAGAAAAGAGCACTCTTCTACTATACTCTTTTTCCTTTAGGCCCAGAACAGTGAGCTTGCTCAGAACAAAAGAACTGTGCTTCCTACACACACAGGCCATATCTAGTTCAATTCTGCTGAGGAAACTGACAAGAACAATAGATCCTTTTCAGTCCAATACACTGTACATGCTGGGAACAGACGCCAGTGCTATTTGTACTGTGTATGGAAATAGGAGCCCAATAGTGACTCTTCTTACCAGAAAACTACTCTTGCTCGTGGGACCAAAAACTGCATGTGACTCAACTCCATTTAGGACTGGGAAACAAACGCTAGCTTGCCTTACAAGAAACACACTCTGCTTTTGAGAAAAGAGCACTCTTCTACTCTACTGTGTTTCCTATGGGGTCGGAACAGTGAGCTTGCTCAGTACAAAAGAACTGTGCTTCCTACACACATGGGCCATATCTAATTCAACTCTGCTTAGGAAACTGACAGGAACAGTAGCTCCTCTTCAGTCCAATAAAGAGTATTTGCTGGGAACAGACGCGTGTGCTATTTGCCCTGTGTATGACAATGGGAGCACAATAGTGACTCTTCTTACCAGAAAACAACTCTTGCTCATAGGACCACAAACTGCATGTGACTCAACTCCATTTAGGACAGGGAAACAAACGCTAGCTCACCTTCCAAGAAACACACTCTGCTTTTGTGAAAAGAGCACTCTTCTACTCTACTGTGTTTCCTATGGGGTCCGCACAGTGAGCTTGCTCAGAAAAAAAAGAACTGTACTTCCTACACACAGGCCATATCTAATTCAATTCTGCTTAGGAACCTGACAAGAACAATAGATCCTCTTCAGTTCAATACATTGTACATGCTGGGAACCGATGCCAGTGCTATTTTCCCTGTGTATGACAATGGGAGCACAATAGTGACTCTTCTTACCAGAAAACAACTCTTGCTCATGGGACCAGAAACTGCATGTGATTCAACTCCATTTAAGACTGGGAAAAAAACGCTAGCTTGCCTTACAAGAAACACACTCTGGTTTTCAGAAAAGAGCACTCTTTTACTCTACTGTGTTTCCTATGGTGTCCGAACAGTGAGCTTGCAAAGAACAAAAGAACTGTGCTTCCTACACACACGGGCCATATCTAGTTCAACTCTGCTTAGAAAACTGACAAGAACAGTAGCTGCTCTTCAGTCCAATACACTGTACTTGCTGGGAACAGGCGCCAGTGCTATTTGCTCTGTGTAGGGCAATGGGAGCCCAATAGTGACTCTTCTTACCAGAAAACAAGTCTTGCTCGTAGGACCAGAAACTGCATGGGATTCAACTCCATTTCTGACTGGGAAGCAAATACTAGCTCGCCTTTCAAGAAACACAATCTAATTTTGAGAAAAGAGCACTCATCTACTCTACTGTGTTTCCTATGGTGTCTGCACAGTGTGATTTCTCAGAACAAAAGAACTGTGTTTCCTACACACACAGGACATATCTATTTCAACTCCTCTTAGGAAAATGACAACAACAGTAGCTCCTCTTCAGTCCAATACACTGTACTTGCTGGGAACAGACGCGAGTGATATTTTCACTATGTATGGCAATGGGTGCGCAATATTGACTTTCCTTACCAGAAAACAACTCTTGCTCATAGGACCAGAAACTGCATGTGATTCAACTCCATTTAGGACTGGGAAACAAACGCTAGCTTGCCTTACAAGAAACACACTCTGCTTTTGAGAAAAGAGCACTCTTCTACTCTACTGTGCTTCCTATAGGGCCAGAACAGTGAGCTTGATCAGAACAAGAGAACTGTGCTTCCTATACACATGGGCAATATCTAACTCAACTCTGCTTAGGAAACTGACAGGAACAGTAGCTCCTATTCAGTCCAATACAGTGTATTTGCTGGGAACAGACGCGTGTGCTATTTGCCCTGTGTATGGCAATGGGAGCGCAATAGTGACTCTTCTTACCAGAAAACAACTCTTGCTCGTAGGACCAGAAACTGCATGTGATTGAACTCCATTTAGGACTGGGAAACAAACCCTAGCTCGCCTTACAAGGAACACACTCTGCTTTTGAGAAAAGAGCACCCTTCTACTCTACTGTGTTTCCTATGGGGATCGAACAGTGAGCTTGCTCAGAACAAAAAATCTGTGCTTCCTACACAAGGGCCATATCTAGTTCAACTCTGCTTAGGACACTGACAAGAACAGTAGCTCCTCTTCAGTCCAACACACTGTACTTGCTGGGAACAGATGCGAGTGCTATTTGTACTGTGTATGGCAATGGGAGTGCAATAGTGACTCTTCTTACCAGAAAACAACTCTTGCTCTTAGGACCAGAAACTGCATTTGATTCAACTCCATTTAGGACTGGGAAACAAACTCTAGTTCGCCTTACAAGAAACACACTCTGCCATTCGAGAAAAGAGCACTTTCTACTCTACTGTGTTTCCTATAGGGCCAGAACAGTGAGCTTGCTCAGAACAAAAGAACTGTGCTTCCTACACACACGAGCCATATCTGGTTCAACTCTGCTTAGGAATCTGAGAAGAAAAGTAGCTCCTCTTAAGTCCAATACTCTGTAAAGGCTGGGAACACATGCGAGTACAATTTGCAATGTGTATGGTAATGGGAGCGCAATAGTGACATTCCTTACCAGAAAACAAGTCTTGCTCTTAGGAACAAAAACTGCATGTGATTCAACTTCATTTAGAACTCAGAAAGAAACGCTAGCTCGCCGTACAAGAAACACACTCTGCTTTTGAAAAAAAAGAGCACTCTTCTACTCTTCTGTGTTTCCTATAGGGCCAGAACAGTGAGTTTGCACAGAACAAAAGAAGTGTGCTTCCTACACACACGGCCATATCTAGTTCAATTCTGCTTAGGATACTGACAAAAACAGTATCTCGTCTTCAGTTAAAATACACTGTATATGCTGGGAACAGACACCAGTGCTATTTGCCCTGTGTATGACAATGGGAGCACAGTAGTGACTCTTGTTACCAGAAAACAACTCTTGCTCCTAGAACCAGAAACAGCATGTAACTCCACTCCATTTTGGACTGGGAAAGAAACACTAGCTCGCCTTACAAGAAACACATTCTGCTTTTGAGAAAAGAGCACTCTTCTACTCTACTGTGTTTTCTGTAGGGCCAGAACAGAAAGCTTGCTCAGAACAAAAGAACTGTGCTTCCTACACACACGGGACATATCCAGTTGAATTCTGCTTAGGAAACTGACAAGAACAGTATGTCCTCTTCAGTCAAAATACACTGTATATGCTGGGAACAGACAGCAGTGCTATTTGCCCTGTGTATGACAATGGGAGCGCAACAGTGACTCTTCTTACCAGAAAACAACTCTTGCTCATACGACCAGAAACTGCATGTGATTCAACTCCATTTAGGACTGGGAAGCAAATACTAGCTTGCCTTTCAAGAAACACAATCTAATTTTGAGAAAAGAGCACTCATCTACTCTACTGTGTTTCCTATGGTGTCTGTACAGTGTGCTTTCTCAGAACAAAAGAACTGTGTTTCCTACACACACGGGACATATCTATTTCAACTCCTCTTAGGAAAATGACAAGATCAGTAGCTCCTCTTCAGTCCAATACACTGTACTTGCTGGGAACAGACGCGAGTGCTATTTTCACTATGTATGGCAATGGGTGCGCAATAGTGACTTTCTTTACCAGAAAAAAACTCTTGCTCATAGGACCTTAAACTGCAATTGCTTCAACTCCATTTAAAACTGGGAAACAAATGCTAGCTCGCCTTACAAGAAACACACTCTGCTTTTGAGAAAAGAGCACTCTTCTACTCTACTGTGCTTCCTATAGGGCCAGAACAGTGTGCTTGATCAGAACAAGAAAACTGTGCTTCCTACACACACGGCCATATCTAGTTCAATTCAGCTTAGGAAACTGACAAGAACAGTAGATCCTCTTCAGTCCAATAGACTGTAAATGCTGGGAACAGACGCGAGTGCTATTTGCCCTGTGTATGACAATGGGAGCGCAATAGTGACTCTTCTTACCAGAAAACAGCTCTTGCTCGTTGGACAAGAAACTGCATGGGATTCAACTCCATTTAGGACTGGGAAACAAACTCTAGCTTGCCTTACAAGAAACACACTCTGCTTTTGAGAAAAGAGCACTCTTCTACTCCACTGTGTTTCCTATGGGGTCCGAACAGTGAGCTTGCTCAGAACAAAAGAACTGTGCTTCCAATACACATGGGCCATATCTAATTCAACTCTGCTTAGGAAAATGACAGGAACAGTAGTTCCTATTCAGTCCAATACAGTGTATTTGCTGGGAACAGACGCGTGTGCTATTTGCCCTGTGTATGGCAATGGGAGCGCAATAGTGACTCTTCTTACCAGAAAACATCTCTTGCTCGTAGGACCAGAAACTGCATGTGATTGAACTCCATTTAGGACTGGGAAACAAACGCTAGCTCGCCTTACAAGGAACACACTCTGCTTTTGAGAAAAGAGCACTTTCTACTCTACTGGGTTTCCTATAGGGCCAGAACAGTGAGCTTGCTCAGAACAAAAGAACTGTGATTCCTACACACACGGGCCATATATAGTTCAATTCTGCTTAGGAAACTGACAAGAACAGTCGATCCTCTTCAGTCCAACACACTGTACTTGCTGGGAACAGATGCGAGTGCTATTTGTACTGTGTATGGCAATGGGAGTGCAATAGTGACTCTTCTTACCAGAAAAAAACTCTTGCTCTTAGGACCAGAAACTGCATTTGATTCAACTCCATTAAGGACTGGGAAACAAACGCTAGCTCGCCTTACAAGAAACACACTCTGCCTTTGAGAAAAGAGCACTCTTCTACTCTACTGTGTTTCCTTTAGGGCCAGAACAGTGAGCTTGCTCAGAACAAAAGAACTGTGCTTCCTACACACATAGGCCATATCTGGTTCAACTCTGCTTAGGAATCTGAGAAGAAAAGTAGCTCCTCTTAAGTCCAATACTCTGTAAAGGCTGGGAACACACGCGAGTGCAATTTGCAATGTGTATGGTAATGGGAGCGCAATAGTGACATTCCTTACCAGAAAACAAGTCTTGCTCTTAGGACCAAAAACTGCATGTGATTCAACTTCATTTAGAACTCAGAAAGAAACGCTAGCTCGCCGTACAAGAAACACACTCTGCTTTTGAAAAAAAAGAGCACTCTTCTACTCTTCTGTGTTTATTAAAGGGCCAGAACAGTGAGCTTGCACAGAACAAAAGAAGTGTGCTTCCTACACACACGGCCATATCTAGTTCAATTCTGCTTAGGATACTGACAAGAACAGTATCTCGTCTTCAGTTAAAATACACTGTATATGCTGGGAACAGACACCAGTGCTATTTGCCCTGTGTATGACAATGGGAGCGCAATAATGACTCTTGTTACCAGAAAACAACTCTTGCTCCTAGAACCAGAAACAGCATGTAACTCCACTCCATTTTGGACTGGGAAAGAAACACTAGCTCGCCTTACAAGAAACACATTCTGCTTTTGAGAAAAGAGCACTCTTCTACTCTACTGTGTTTCCTGTAGGGCCAGAACAGAAAGCTTGCTCAGAACAAAAGAACTGTGCTTCCTACACACACGGGACATATCCAGTTGAATTCTGCTTAGGAAACTGACAAGAACAGTAGCTCCTATTCAGTCCAATACACTGTGCTTGCTGGGAAGAGACGCGAGTGCTATTTGCACTGTGTATGGCATTTGGAGCACAATAGTGACTCTTCTTACCAGAAAACAACTCTTGCTCGTAGGACCAAAAACTGCCAGTGACTCAACTCCATTTAGGACTGGGAAACAAACGCTAGCTCGCCTTACAAGAAACACACTCTGCTTTAGAGAAAAGAGCACTCTTCTACTCTACTGTGTTTCCTATAGAGCCAGAACAACGAGCTTGCTCAGAACAAAAGAAATCTGCTTCCTACACACATGGAACATATCTAGTTCAACTCTGCTTAGGAAACTGACAAGAACAGTAGCTCCTCTTCATTCTGATACACTGTACTTGCTGAGAACAGACGCGAGTGCTACTTGCACTGTGTATGGCAATTGGAGCACAATAGTGACTCGTCTTACCAGAAAACAACTCTTGCTCGTAGCACAAAAAACTGCATGTGACTCAACTCCATTTAGGACTGGGAAACAAACTCTAGCTCGCCTTACAAGAAACACAGTCTGCTTTTGAGAAAAGAGCACTCTTCTACTCTACAGTGTTTCCTATAGGGCCAGAACAGTGAGTTTGCTCAGAACAAATGAACTGTGCTTCCTAGACACACGCGCCATATCTAGATCAACTCTGCTTAGGAGACTGACCAGAACAGTAGCTCCTCTTCAGTCCAATACACTGTACTTCCTGGGAACAGACTTGAGTGCTATTTGCACTGTGTATGGCAATGAGAGCGCAATAGTGGCTTTCCTTACCGGAAAACAACTCTTGATCGTAGGACCACACACTGCATGTGATTCAACGCCATTTATGACTGAGAAACAAATGGTAGCTCGCCTTACAAGAAACACACTCTGCTTCTGAGATAAGAGCACTCTTCTTCTCTACTGTGTTTCCTATGGGGTCCAAACAGTGAGCTTGCTCAGAACAAAAGAACTGTGCTTCCTACACACATCGACCATATCTAGTTCAACTCTGCTTAGGAAACTGACAAGAACAGTAGCTCCTCTTCAGTCCAATACACTGTACTTGCGGGGAAGAGACGCGAGTGCTATTTGCACTGTGTATGGCAATTGGAGCACAATAGTGACTCGTCTTACCAGAAAACAACTCTTGCTCGTAGGACAAAAAACTGCATGAGACACAACTCCATTTAGGTCTGGGAAACAAATGCTAGCTCGCCTTACAAGAAACACACTCTGCTTTAGAGAAAAGAGCACTCTTCTACTCTACTGTGTTTCCTATGGGGTCCGAACAGTGAGCTTTCTCAGAACAAAAGAACTGTGCTTCCTACACACACAGCCATATCTAGTTCAATTCTGCTTAGGAACCTGACAAGAACAGTAGCTCCTCTTCAGTCCAATACACTGTACTGCTGGGAATAGACGCCAGTGCTATTTGTCCTGTGTATGGCAATGGCAGCACAATAGTGACTATTCTTATCATAAAACAACTCTTGCTCGTAGGACCAGAAACTGTATGTGATTCAACTCCATTTAGGACTTGGAAACAAACGCTAGCTCGCCTTACAAGAAACACCATCTGCTTTAGAGAAAAGAGCACTCTTTTATTCTACTCTGTTTCCTATAGGGCCAGAACAGTGAGCTTGCTCAGAACAAAAGAACTGTGCTTCCTGCACACGGGCCATATCTAGTTCAACTCTGCTTAGGAAACTGAGAAGAGCAGTCTCTCCTCTTCAGTCCAATACACTGTACTTGCTGGGAAGACAAGGGTGTGCTATTTGCACTGTGTATGGCAATGGGAGCGCAATAGTGACTTTCCTTACCAGAAAACAACTCTTGCTCGTAGGACCAGAAACTGCATGTGATTCAACTCCATTTAGGACTGGGAAACAAACGCTCGCTCGCCTTACAAGAAACACACTATGCTTTAGAGAAAAGAGCACTCTTCTACTCTACTGTGTTTCCTATGTTGTCTGAAATGTGAGCTTGCTCAGAACAAAAGAACTGTGCTTCCTACACACTCGGACCATATTTAGTTCAACTCTGCTTAGGAAACTGACAAGAACAGTAGTTCCTATTCAGTCCAATACACTGTACTTGCTGGGAACAGACGCGAGTGCTACTTGCACTGTGTATGGCAATTGGAGCGCAATAGTGACTTTCCTTACCAGAAAACAACTCTTGCTCGTAGGACCAGAAAATGCATGTGATTCAACTCCATTTCGGACTGGGAAACAAACGCTAGCTCGCCTTACAAGAAACACACTATGCTTTAGAGAAAAGAGCACTCTTCTACTCTACTGTGTTTCCTATGTTGTCTGAACTGTGAGCTTGCTCAGAACAAAAGAACTGTGCTTCCTACACACTCGGACCATATTTAGTTCAACTCTGCTTAGGAGACTGACAAGAACAGTAGCTCCTCTTCAGTCCAATACACTGTACTTGCTGGGAACAGACGCCAGTGCTATTTGCACTGTGTATGCCAATGGGAGCGCAATAGTGACTTTCCTTACCAGAAAACAACTCTTGATCGTAGGACCAGAAACTGCATGTGATTCAACTCCGTTTAGGACTGGGAAACAAATGCTAGCTCGCCTTATATGAAACACTCTCTGCTTTTGAGAAAAGAGCACTCTTCTACTCTACTGTGTTTCCTATGGGGTCCAAACAGTGAGCTTGCTCAGAATTAAGAACTGTGCTTCCTACACACAGGGACTATATCTAGTTCAACTCTGCTTAGGAAACTGACAAGAACAGTAGCTCCTCTTCAGTCCGATACACTGTACTTGCTGGGAACATACGCGAGTGCTATTTGCACTGTGTATGGCAAAGGGAGCACAACAGTGACTTTCCTTACCAGAAAACAACTCTTGCTCGTAGGACCAGAAACTGCATGTGATTCAACCCCATTTAGGACTGGGAAACAAATGATAGCTTGCCTTACAAAAAACACACTCTGCTTTTGAGAAAAGAGCACTCTTCTACTCTACTGTGTTTCCTATGGGGTCCGAAGAGTGAGCTTGTTCAGAACAAAAGAACTGTGCTTCCTACACACACGGCCATATCTAGTTCAATTCTGCTTAGGAACCTGACATGAACAGTAGTTCCTATTCAGTCCAATACACTGTACTTGCTGGGAACAGACGCGAGTGCTATTTGTACTGTGTATGGCAATGGGAGCGCAATAGTGACTCTTCTTACCAGAAAACAACTCTTGCTCATAGGAATAGAAACTGCATGTGATTCAACTCCATTTAGGACTGGAAAACAAACGCTAGCTCGCCTTACAAGAAACACACTCTGCTTTTGAGAAAAGAGCACTCTTCTACGCCACTGTGTTTCCTATGGGGTCCAAACAGTGAGATTGCTCAGTACAAAAGAACTGTGCTTCCTACACACAGGGGCCATATGTAGTTCAACTCTGCTTAGGAAACTGACAAGAACAGTAGCTCCACTTCAGTCCGATACACTGTACTTGCTGGGAACAGACGCGAGTGCTATAGGCACTGTGTATGGCAATGGGAGCACAATAGTGACTTTCCTTACCAGAAAACCATTCTTGCTCGTAGGACCAGAAACTGCATGTGATTCAACTCCGTTTAGGACTGGGAACCAAATGCTAGCTCGCCTTACATGAAACACTCTCTGCTTTTGAGAAAAGAGCACTCTTCTACTCTATTGTGTTTCCTATGGGGTCCAAACAGTGAGCTTGCTCAGAACAAAAAAACTGTGCTTCCTACAAACACGGCCATATCTAGTTCAACTCTGCTTAGGAACCTGACAAGAACAGTAGATCTTCTGCAGTCCAATACACTGTACTTGCTGGGAACAGACGCCAGTGCTATTTGTCCTGTGTATGGCAATGGCAGCGCAATAGTGACTTTTCTTACCAGATAACAACTCTTGCTCGTAGGACCAGAAACTGCATGTGATTCAACTCCATTTAGGACTGGGAAACAAACTCCAGCTCGCTTTACAAGAAACACACTCTGCTTTTGAGAAAAGAGCACTCTTCTACTCTACTTTGTTTCCTATAGGGCCAGAACAGTGAGCATGCTCAGAAAAAAAGAACTGTGCTTCCTACACACACGAGCCATATCTAGTTCAACTCTGCTTAGGAAACTGACAAGAGCAGTAGCTCCTCTTCAGTCCTATACACTGTACTTGCTGGGAACAGACGGGAGGGCTATTTGCACTGTGTACGGCAATGGGAGCACAATAGTGACTTACCTTACCAGAAAACAACTCTTGCTCGTAGGACAAAAAACTGCATGTGATTCAACTCCATTTAGGACTGGGAAACAAACGCTAGCTCGCCTTACAAGAAACACAGTCTGCTTTTGAGAAAAGAGCACTCTTCTACTCTACTGTGTTTTCAATGGGGTCCAAACAGTGAGCTTGCTCAGAACAAAAAAAACTGTGCTTCCTACACACGGGCCATATCTAGTTCAAGTCTGCTTAGGAAACTGACAAGAACATTAGCACCTATTCAGTCCAATACTCTGTACTTTCTGGGAAGAGACGCGAGTGCTATTTGCACTGTGTATGGCAATGGTTGCGCAATAGCGACTTTCCTTACCAGATAACAACTCTTGCTCGTAGGACCAGAAACTGCATGTGATTCAACTCCATTTAGGACTGGGAAACAAATGCTAGCTCGCCTTACATGAAACACACTCTGCTTTTGAGAAAAGAGCACTCTTCTACTCTACTGTGTTTCCTATAGGGCCAGAATAGTGAGCTTGCTCAGAACAAAAGAACTGTGCTTCCTACACACAGGGGCCATATCTAGTTCAACTCTGCTAAGGAAACTGAGAAGAACAGTAGCTCCTCTTCAGTCCAATAGACTGTAAATGCTGGGAACAGACGCGAGTGCTATTTGCCCTGTGTATGACAATGGGAGCGCAATAGTGACTCTTCTTACCAGAAAACAGCTCTTGCTCGTTGGACAAGAAACTGCATGGGATTCAACTCCATTTAGGACTGGGAAACAAACTCTAGCTTGCCTTACAAGAAACACACTCTGCTTTTGAGAAAAGAGCACTCTTCTACTCCACTGTGTTTCCTGTAGGGCCAGAACAGAAAGCTTGCTCAGAACAAAAGAACTGTGCTTCCTACACACACGGGACATATCCAGTTGAATTCTGCTTAGGAAACTGACAAGAACAGTAGCTCCTATTCAGTCCAATACACTGTGCTTGCTGGGAAGAGACGCGAGTGCTATTTGCACTGTGTATGGCATTTGGAGCACAATAGTGACTCTTCTTACCAGAAAACAACTCTTGCTCGTAGGACCAAAAAATGCCAGTGACTCAACTCCATTTAGGACTGGGAAACAAACGCTAGCTCGCCTTACAAGAAACACACTCTGCTTTAGAGAAAAGAGCACTCTTCTACTCTACTGTGTTTCCTATAGGGCCAGAACAACGAGCTTGCTCAGAACAAAAGAAATCTGCTTCCTACACACATGGAACATATCTAGTTCAACTCTGCTTAGGAAACTGACAAGAACAGTAGCTCCTCTTCATTCTGATACACTGTACTTGCTGAGAACAGACGCGAGTGCTACTTGCACTGTGTATGGCAATTGGAGCACAATAGTGACTCGTCTTACCAGAAAACAACTCTTGCTCGTAGCACAAAAAACTGCATGTGACTCAACTCCATTTAGGACTGGGAAACAAACTCTAGCTCGCCTTACAAGAAACACACTCTGCTTTTGAGAAAAGAGCACTCTTCTACTCTACAGTGTTTCCTATAGGGCCAGAACAGTGAGTTTGCTCAGAACAAATGAACTGTGCTTCCTAGACACACGCGCCATATCTAGATCAACTCTGCTTAGGAGACTGACCAGAACAGTAGCTCCTCTTCAGTCCAATACACTGTACTTCCTGGGAACAGACTTGAGTGCTATTTGCACTGTGTATGGCAATGAGAGCGCAATAGTGGCTTTCCTTACCGGAAAACAACTCTTGATCGTAGGACCACACACTGCATGTGATTCAACGCCATTTATGACTGAGAAACAAATGGTAGCTCGCCTTACAAGAAACACACTCTGCTTCTGAGATAAGAGCACTCTTCTTCTCTACTGTGTTTCCTATGGGGTCCAAACAGTGAGCTTGCTCAGAACAAAAGAACTGTGCTTCCTACACACATCGACCATATCTAGTTCAACTCTGCTTAGGAAACTGACAAGAACAGTAGCTCCTCTTCAGTCCAATACACTGTACTTGCGGGGAAGAGACGCGTGTGCTATTTGCACTGTGTATGGCAATTGGAGCACAATAGTGACTCGTCTTACCAGAAAACAACTCTTGCTCGTAGGACAAAAAACTGCATGAGACACAACTCCATTTAGGTGTGGGAAACAAATGCTAGCTCGCCTTACAAGAAACACACTCTGCTTTAGAGAAAAGAGCACACTTCTACTCTACTGTGCTTCCTATGGGGTCCGAACAGTGAGCTTTCTCAGAACAAAAGAACTGTGCTTCCTACACACACAGCCATATCTAGTTCAATTCTGCTTAGGAACCTGACAAGAACAGTAGCTCCTCTTCAGTCCAATACACTGTACTGCTGGGAACAGACGCCAGTGCTATTTGTCCTGTGTATGGCAATGGCAGCACAATAGTGACTATTCTTATCATAAAACAACTCTTGCTCGTAGGACCAGAAACTGTATGTGATTCAACTCCATTTAGGACTTGGAAACAAACGCTAGCTCGCCTTACAAGAAACACCATCTGCTTTAGAGAAAAGAGCACTCTTTTATTCTACTCTGTTTCCTATAGGGCCAGAACAGTGAGCTTGCTCAGAACAAAAGAACTGTGCTTCCTGCACACGGGCCATATCTAGTTCAACTCTGCTTAGGAAACTGAGAAGAGCAGTCTCTCCTCTTCAGTCCAATACACTGTACTTGCTGGGAAGACAAGGGTGTGCTATTTGCACTGTGTATGGCAATGGGAGCGCAATAGTGACTTTCCTTACCAGAAAACAACTCTTGCTCGTAGGACCAGAAACTGCATGTGATTCAACTCCATTTAGGACTGGGAAACAAACGCTCGCTCGCCTTACAAGAAACACACTATGCTTTAGAGAAAAGAGCACTCTTCTACTCTACTGTGTTTCCTATGTTGTCTGAACTGTGAGCTTGCTCAGAACAAAAGAACTGTGCTTCCTACACACTCGGACCATATTTAGTTCAACTCTGCTTAGGAAACTGACAAGAACAGTAGTTCCTATTCAGTCCAATACACTGTACTTGCTGGGAACAGATGCGAGTGCTACTTGCACTGTGTATGGCAATTGGAGCGCAATAGTGACTTTCCTTACCAGAAAACAACTCTTGCTCGTAGGACCAGAAAATGCATGTGATTCAACTCCATTTCGGACTGGGAAACAAACGCTAGCTCGCCTTACAAGAAACACACTATGCTTTAGAGAAAAGAGCACTCTTCTACTCTACTGTGTTTCCTATGGGGTCCAAACAGTGAGCTTGCTCAGAACTAAGAACTGTGCTTCCTACACACATGGACTATATCTAGTTCAACTCTGCTTAGGAAACTGACAAGAACAGTAGCTCCTCTTCAGTCCGATACACTGTACTTGCTGGGAACATACGCGAGTGCTATTTGCACTGTGTATGGCAAAGGGAGCACAATAGTGACTTTCCTTACCAGAAAACAACTCTTGCTCATAGGACCAGAAACTGCATGTGATTCAACCCCATTTAGGACTGGGAAACAAACGCTAGCTCGCCTTACAAGAAACACAGTCTGCTTTTGAGAAAAGAGCACTCTTCTACTCTACTGTGTTTTCAATGGGGTCCGAACAGTGAGCTTGCTCAGAACAAAAAAAACTGTGCTTCCTACACACACGAGCCATATCTAGTTCAACTCTGCTTAGGAAACTGACAAGAGCAGTAGCTCCTCTTCAGTCCTATACACTGTACTTGCTGGGAACAGACGGGAGGGCTATTTGCACTGTGTACGGCAATGGGAGCACAATAGTGACTTACCTTACCAGAAAACAACTCTTGCTCGTAGGACAAAAAACTGCATGTGATTCAACTCCATTTAGGACTGGGAAACAAACGCTAGCTCGCCTTACAAGAAACACAGTCTGCTTTTGAGAAAAGAGCACTCTTCTACTCTACTGTGTTTTCAATGGGGTCCGAACAGTGAGCTTGCTCAGAACAAAAAAAACTGTGCTTCCTACACACTCGGACCATATTTAGTTCAACTCTGCTTAGGAAACTGACAAGAACAGTAGTTCCTATTCAGTCCAATACACTGTACTTGCTGGGAACAGACGCGAGTGCTACTTGCACTGTGTATGGCAATTGGAGCGCAATAGTGACTTTCCTTACCAGAAAACAACTCTTGCTCGTAGGACCAGAAAATGCATGTGATTCAACTCCATTTCGGACTGGGAAACAAACGCTAGCTCGCCTTACAAGAAACACACTATGCTTTAGAGAAAAGAGCACTCTTCTACTCTACTGTGTTTCCTATGTTGTCTGAACTGTGAGCTTGCTCAGAACAAAAGAACTGTGCTTCCTACACACTCGGACCATATTTAGTTCAACTCTGCTTAGGAGACTGACAAGAACAGTAGCTCCTCTTCAGTCCAATACACTGTACTTGCTGGGAACATACGCGAGTGCTATTTGCACTGTGTATGGCAAAGGGAGCACAACAGTGACTTTCCTTACCAGAAAACAACTCTTGCTCGTAGGACCAGAAACTGCA
The DNA here is from genome assembly GCF_949786415.1 of Peromyscus eremicus. Lineage (NCBI taxonomy): Eukaryota > Metazoa > Chordata > Mammalia > Rodentia > Cricetidae > Peromyscus > Peromyscus eremicus. Next base: position 28,454 of record NW_026736631.1, on the reverse strand, counting down.
TGTGATTCAACCCCATTTAGGACTGGGAAACAAATGATAGCTTGCCTTACAAAAAACACACTCTGCTTTTGAGAAAAGAGAACTCTTCTACTCTACTGTGTTTCCTATGGGGTCCGAAGAGTGAGCTTGCTCAGAACAAAAGAACTGTGCTTCCTACACACACGGCCATATCTAGTTCAATTCTGCTTAGGAACCTGACATGAACAGTAGTTCCTATTCAGTCCAATACACTGTACTTGCTGGGAACAGACGCGAGTGCTATTTGTACTGTGTATGGCAATGGGAGCGCAATAGTGACTCTTCTTACCAGAAAACAACTCTTGCTCATAGGAATAGAAACTGCATGTGATTCAACTCCATTTAGGACTGGAAAACAAACGCTAGCTCGCCTTACAAGAAACACACTCTGCTTTTGAGAAAAGAGCACTCTTCTACGCCACTGTGTTTCCTATGGGGTCCAAACAGTGAGATTGCTCAGTACAAAAGAACTGTGCTTCCTACACACAGGGGCCATATGTAGTTCAACTCTGCTTAGGAAACTGACAAGAACAGTAGCTCCACTTCAGTCCGATACACTGTACTTGCTGGGAACAGACGCGAGTGCTATAGGCACTGTGTATGGCAATGGGAGCACAATAGTGACTTTCCTTACCAGAAAACCATTCTTGCTCGTAGGACCAGAAACTGCATGTGATTCAACTCCGTTTAGGACTGGGAACCAAATGCTAGCTCGCCTTACATGAAACACTCTCTGCTTTTGAGAAAAGAGCACTCTTCTACTCTATTGTGTTTCCTATGGGGTCCAAACAGTGAGCTTGCTCAGAACAAAAAAACTGTGCTTCCTACAAACACGGCCATATCTAGTTCAACTCTGCTTAGGAACCTGACAAGAACAGTAGATCTTCTGCAGTCCAATACACTGTACTTGCTGGGAACAGACGCCAGTGCTATTTGTCCTGTGTATGGCAATGGCAGCGCAATAGTGACTTTTCTTACCAGATAACAACTCTTGCTCGTAGGACCAGAAACTGCATGTGATTCAACTCCATTTAGGACTGGGAAACAAACTCCAGCTCGCTTTACAAGAAACACACTCTGCTTTTGAGAAAAGAGCACTCTTCTACTCTACTTTGTTTCCTATAGGGCCAGAACAGTGAGCATGCTCAGAAAAAAAGAACTGTGCTTCCTACACACACGAGCCATATCTAGTTCAACTCTGCTTAGGAAACTGACAAGAGCAGTAGCTCCTCTTCAGTCCTATACACTGTACTTGCTGGGAACAGACGGGAGGGCTATTTGCACTGTGTACGGCAATGGGAGCACAATAGTGACTTACCTTACCAGAAAACAACTCTTGCTCGTAGGACAAAAAACTGCATGTGATTCAACTCCATTTAGGACTGGGAAACAAACGCTAGCTCGCCTTACAAGAAACACAGTCTGCTTTTGAGAAAAGAGCACTCTTCTACTCTACTGTGTTTTCAATGGGGTCCGAACAGTGAGCTTGCTCAGAACAAAAAAAACTGTGCTTCCTACACACGGGCCATATCTAGTTCAAGTCTGCTTAGGAAACTGACAAGAACATTAGCACCTATTCAGTCCAATACTCTGTACTTTCTGGGAAGAGACGCGAGTGCTATTTGCACTGTGTATGGCAATGGTTGCGCAATAGCGACTTTCCTTACCAGATAACAACTCTTGCTCGTAGGACCAGAAACTGCATGTGATTCAACTCCATTTAGGACTGGGAAACAAATGCTAGCTCGCCTTACATGAAACACACTCTGCTTTTGAGAAAAGAGCACTCTTCTACTCTACTGTGTTTCCTATAGGGCCAGAATAGTGAGCTTGCTCAGAACAAAAGAACTGTGCTTCCTACACACAGGGGCCATATCTAGTTCAACTCTGCTAAGGAAACTGAGAAGAACAGTAGCTCCTCTTCAGTCCAATAGACTGTAAATGCTGGGAACAGACGCGAGTGCTATTTGCCCTGTGTATGACAATGGGAGCGCAATAGTGACTCTTCTTACCAGAAAACAGCTCTTGCTCGTTGGACAAGAAACTGCATGGGATTCAACTCCATTTAGGACTGGGAAACAAACTCTAGCTTGCCTTACAAGAAACACACTCTGCTTTTGAGAAAAGAGCACTCTTCTACTCCACTGTGTTTCCTGTAGGGCCAGAACAGAAAGCTTGCTCAGAACAAAAGAACTGTGCTTCCTACACACACGGGACATATCCAGTTGAATTCTGCTTAGGAAACTGACAAGAACAGTAGCTCCTATTCAGTCCAATACACTGTGCTTGCTGGGAAGAGACGCGAGTGCTATTTGCACTGTGTATGGCATTTGGAGCACAATAGTGACTCTTCTTACCAGAAAACAACTCTTGCTCGTAGGACCAAAAAATGCCAGTGACTCAACTCCATTTAGGACTGGGAAACAAACGCTAGCTCGCCTTACAAGAAACACACTCTGCTTTAGAGAAAAGAGCACTCTTCTACTCTACTGTGTTTCCTATAGGGCCAGAACAACGAGCTTGCTCAGAACAAAAGAAATCTGCTTCCTACACACATGGAACATATCTAGTTCAACTCTGCTTAGGAAACTGACAAGAACAGTAGCTCCTCTTCATTCTGATACACTGTACTTGCTGAGAACAGACGCGAGTGCTACTTGCACTGTGTATGGCAATTGGAGCACAATAGTGACTCGTCTTACCAGAAAACAACTCTTGCTCGTAGCACAAAAAACTGCATGTGACTCAACTCCATTTAGGACTGGGAAACAAACTCTAGCTCGCCTTACAAGAAACACACTCTGCTTTTGAGAAAAGAGCACTCTTCTACTCTACAGTGTTTCCTATAGGGCCAGAACAGTGAGTTTGCTCAGAACAAATGAACTGTGCTTCCTAGACACACGCGCCATATCTAGATCAACTCTGCTTAGGAGACTGACCAGAACAGTAGCTCCTCTTCAGTCCAATACACTGTACTTCCTGGGAACAGACTTGAGTGCTATTTGCACTGTGTATGGCAATGAGAGCGCAATAGTGGCTTTCCTTACCGGAAAACAACTCTTGATCGTAGGACCACACACTGCATGTGATTCAACGCCATTTATGACTGAGAAACAAATGGTAGCTCGCCTTACAAGAAACACACTCTGCTTCTGAGATAAGAGCACTCTTCTTCTCTACTGTGTTTCCTATGGGGTCCAAACAGTGAGCTTGCTCAGAACAAAAGAACTGTGCTTCCTACACACATCGACCATATCTAGTTCAACTCTGCTTAGGAAACTGACAAGAACAGTAGCTCCTCTTCAGTCCAATACACTGTACTTGCGGGGAAGAGACGCGTGTGCTATTTGCACTGTGTATGGCAATTGGAGCACAATAGTGACTCGTCTTACCAGAAAACAACTCTTGCTCGTAGGACAAAAAACTGCATGAGACACAACTCCATTTAGGTCTGGGAAACAAATGCTAGCTCGCCTTACAAGAAACACACTCTGCTTTAGAGAAAAGAGCACTCTTCTACTCTACTGTGCTTCCTATGGGGTCCGAACAGTGAGCTTTCTCAGAACAAAAGAACTGTGCTTCCTACACACACAGCCATATCTAGTTCAATTCTGCTTAGGAACCTGACAAGAACAGTAGCTCCTCTTCAGTCCAATACACTGTACTGCTGGGAACAGACGCCAGTGCTATTTGTCCTGTGTATGGCAATGGCAGCACAATAGTGACTATTCTTATCATAAAACAACTCTTGCTCGTAGGACCAGAAACTGTATGTGATTCAACTCCATTTAGGACTTGGAAACAAACGCTAGCTCGCCTTACAAGAAACACCATCTGCTTTAGAGAAAAGAGCACTCTTTTATTCTACTCTGTTTCCTATAGGGCCAGAACAGTGAGCTTGCTCAGAACAAAAGAACTGTGCTTCCTGCACACGGGCCATATCTAGTTCAACTCTGCTTAGGAAACTGAGAAGAGCAGTCTCTCCTCTTCAGTCCAATACACTGTACTTGCTGGGAAGACAAGGGTGTGCTATTTGCACTGTGTATGGCAATGGGAGCGCAATAGTGACTTTCCTTACCAGAAAACAACTCTTGCTCGTAGGACCAGAAACTGCATGTGATTCAACTCCATTTAGGACTGGGAAACAAACGCTCGCTCGCCTTACAAGAAACACACTATGCTTTAGAGAAAAGAGCACTCTTCTACTCTACTGTGTTTCCTATGTTGTCTGAACTGTGAGCTTGCTCAGAACAAAAGAACTGTGCTTCCTACACACTCGGACCATATTTAGTTCAACTCTGCTTAGGAAACTGACAAGAACAGTAGTTCCTATTCAGTCCAATACACTGTACTTGCTGGGAACAGATGCGAGTGCTACTTGCACTGTGTATGGCAATTGGAGCGCAATAGTGACTTTCCTTACCAGAAAACAACTCTTGCTCGTAGGACCAGAAAATGCATGTGATTCAACTCCATTTCGGACTGGGAAACAAACGCTAGCTCGCCTTACAAGAAACACACTATGCTTTAGAGAAAAGAGCACTCTTCTACTCTACTGTGTTTCCTATGGGGTCCAAACAGTGAGCTTGCTCAGAACTAAGAACTGTGCTTCCTACACACATGGACTATATCTAGTTCAACTCTGCTTAGGAAACTGACAAGAACAGTAGCTCCTCTTCAGTCCGATACACTGTACTTGCTGGGAACATACGCGAGTGCTATTTGCACTGTGTATGGCAAAGGGAGCACAATAGTGACTTTCCTTACCAGAAAACAACTCTTGCTCGTAGGACCAGAAACTGCATGTGATTCAACCCCATTTAGGACTGGGAAACAAATGATAGCTTGCCTTACAAAAAACACACTCTGCTTTTGAGAAAAGAGCACTCTTCTACTCTACTGTGTTTCCTATGGGGTCCGAAGAGTGAGCTTGCTCAGAACAAAAGAACTGTGCTTCCTACACACACGGCCATATCTAGTTCAATTCTGCTTAGGAACCTGACATGAACAGTAGTTCCTATTCAGTCCAATACACTGTACTTGCTGGGAACAGACGCGAGTGCTATTTGTACTGTGTATGGCAATGGGAGCGCAATAGTGACTCTTCTTACCAGAAAACAACTCTTGCTCATAGGAATAGAAACTGCATGTGATTCAACTCCATTTAGGACTGGAAAACAAACGCTAGCTCGCCTTACAAGAAACACACTCTGCTTTTGAGAAAAGAGCACTCTTCTACGCCACTGTGTTTCCTATGGGGTCCAAACAGTGAGATTGCTCAGTACAAAAGAACTGTGCTTCCTACACACAGGGGCCATATGTAGTTCAACTCTGCTTAGGAAACTGACAAGAACAGTAGCTCCACTTCAGTCCGATACACTGTACTTGCTGGGAACAGACGCGAGTGCTATAGGCACTGTGTATGGCAATGGGAGCACAATAGTGACTTTCCTTACCAGAAAACCATTCTTGCTCGTAGGACCAGAAACTGCATGTGATTCAACTCCGTTTAGGACTGGGAACCAAATGCTAGCTCGCCTTACATGAAACACTCTCTGCTTTTGAGAAAAGAGCACTCTTCTACTCTATTGTGTTTCCTATGGGGTCCAAACAGTGAGCTTGCTCAGAACAAAAAAACTGTGCTTCCTACAAACACGGCCATATCTAGTTCAACTCTGCTTAGGAACCTGACAAGAACAGTAGATCTTCTGCAGTCCAATACACTGTACTTGCTGGGAACAGACGCCAGTGCTATTTGTCCTGTGTATGGCAATGGCAGCGCAATAGTGACTTTTCTTACCAGATAACAACTCTTGCTCGTAGGACCAGAAACTGCATGTGATTCAACTCCATTTAGGACTGGGAAACAAACTCCAGCTCGCTTTACAAGAAACACACTCTGCTTTTGAGAAAAGAGCACTCTTCTACTCTACTTTGTTTCCTATAGGGCCAGAACAGTGAGCATGCTCAGAAAAAAAGAACTGTGCTTCCTACACACACGAGCCATATCTAGTTCAACTCTGCTTAGGAAACTGACAAGAGCAGTAGCTCCTCTTCAGTCCTATACACTGTACTTGCTGGGAACAGACGGGAGGGCTATTTGCACTGTGTACGGCAATGGGAGCACAATAGTGACTTACCTTACCAGAAAACAACTCTTGCTCGTAGGACAAAAAACTGCATGTGATTCAACTCCATTTAGGACTGGGAAACAAACGCTAGCTCGCCTTACAAGAAACACAGTCTGCTTTTGAGAAAAGAGCACTCTTCTACTCTACTGTGTTTTCAATGGGGTCCGAACAGTGAGCTTGCTCAGAACAAAAAAAAACTGTGCTTCCTACACACGGGCCATATCTAGTTCAAGTCTGCTTAGGAAACTGACAAGAACATTAGCACCTATTCAGTCCAATACTCTGTACTTTCTGGGAAGAGACGCGAGTGCTATTTGCACTGTGTATGGCAATGGTTGCGCAATAGCGACTTTCCTTACCAGATAACAACTCTTGCTCGTAGGACCAGAAACTGCATGTGATTCAACTCCATTTAGGACTGGGAAACAAATGCTAGCTCGCCTTACATGAAACACACTCTGCTTTTGAGAAAAGAGCACTCTTCTACTCTACTGTGTTTCCTATAGGGCCAGAATAGTGAGCTTGCTCAGAACAAAAGAACTGTGCTTCCTACACACACGGACCATATGTAGTTCAACTCTGCTAAGGAAACTGACAAGAACAGTACTTCCTATTCAGTCCAATACACTGTACTTGCTGGGAACAGACGCGAGTGCTATTTGTCCTGTGTATGGCAATGGGAGCGCAATAGTGACTCTTCTTACCAGAAAACAACTCTTGCTCATAGGAATAGAAACTGCATGTGATTCAACTCCATTTAGGACTGGGAAACAAACGCTAGCTCGCCTTACAAGAAACACACTCTGCTTTTGAGAAAAAAAGCACTCTTCTACGCCACTGTGTTTCCTATGGGGTCCAAACACTGAGCTTGCTCAGAACAAAAGAACTGTGCTTCCTACACACATGGACCATATCTAGTTCAACTCTGCTTAGGAAACTGACAAGAACAGTAGCTCCTCTTCAGTCAAATACACTGTACTTGCTGGGAACAGACGGGTGTGCTATTTGCACTGTGTATGGCAAAGGGAGCGCAATAGTGACTTTCCTTACCAGAAAACTACTCTTGCTTGTAGGACCAGAAACTGCATGTGATTCAACTCCATTTAGGACTGGGAAACAAATGCGAGCTCGCCTTACAAGAAACACACTCTGCTTTAGAGAAAAGAGCACTCTTCTTCTCTACTGTGTTTCCTATAGGGCCAGAACAGTGAGCTTGCTCAGAACATAATAACTGTGCTTCCTTCACACACGGGGACATATCTTGTTCAACTCTGCTTATGAAACTGACAAGAACAGTAGCTCCTCTTCATTCCGATACACTGTACTTGATGAGAACAGACGCGAGTGCTACTTGCACTGTGTATGGCAATTGGAGCACAATAGTGACTCGTCTTACCAGAAAACTATTCTTGCTCGTAGGACAAAAAACTGCATGTGACTCAACTCCATTTAGGACTGGGAAACAAACTCTAGCTCGCCTTACAAGAAACACACTCTGCTTTTGAGAAAAGAGCACTCTTCTACTCTACTGTGTTTCCTATGGGGTCCAAACAGTGAGCTTGCTCAGAACAAAAGAACTGTGCTTCCTGCACACACGGGCCATATCTAGTTCAACTCTGCTTAGGAGACTGACAAGAACAGTAGCTCCTCTTCAGTCCAATACACTGTACTTGCTGGGAACAGACACTAGTGCTATTTGCACTGTGTATGGCAATGGGAGCACAATAGTGACTCGTCTTACCCGAAAACAACTCTTGCTCGTAGGACCAGAAACTGCATGTGATTCAACTCCATTTAGGACTGGGAAACAAACGCTAGCTCGCCTTACAAGAAACACATTCTGCTTTTGAGAAAAGAGCACTCTTCTACTCTACTGTGTTTCCTATGGGGTCCAAACAGTGAGCTTACTCAGAACAAAAGAACTGTAATTCCTACACACATGGACCATATCTAGTTCAACTCTGCTTAGGAAACTGACAAGAACAGTAGCTCCTATTCAGTCCAATACACTGTGCTTGCTGGGAAGAGACGCGAGTGCTATTTGCACTGTGTATGGCATTTGGAGCACAATAGTGACTCTTCTTACCAGAAAACAACTCTTGCTCGTAGGAACAAAAACTGCCAGTGACTCAACTCCATTTAGGACTGGGAAACAAACGCTAGCTCGCCTTACAAGAAACACACTCTGCTTTAGAGAAAAGAGCACTCTTCTACTCTACTGTGTTTCCTATAGGGCCAGAACAACGAGCTTGCTCAGAACAAAAGAACTCTGCTTCCTACACACATGGAACATATCTAGTTCAACTCTGCTTAGGAAACTGACAAGAACAGTAGGTCCTCTTCATTCTGATACACTGTACTTGCTGAGAACAGACGCGAGTGCTACTTGCACTGTGTATGGCAATTGGAGCCCAATAGTGACTCATCTTACCAGAAAACAACTCTTGCTCGTAGCACAAAAAACTGCATGTGACTCAACTCCATTTAGGACTGGGAAACAAACTCTAGCTCGCCTTACAAGAAACACACTCTGCTTTTGAGAAAAGAGCACTCTTCTACTCTACAGTGTTTCCTATAGGGCCAGAACAGTGAGTTTGCTCAGAACAAATGAACTGTGCTTCCTAGACACACGCGCCATTTCTAGATCAACTCTGCTTAGGAGACTGACCAGAACAGTAGCTCCTCTTCAGTCCAATACACTGTACTTCCTGGGAACAGACTTGAGTGCTATTTGCACTGTGTATGGCAATGAGAGCGCAATAGTGGCTTTCCTTACTGGAAAACAACTCTTGATCGTAGGACCACACACTGCATGTGATTCAACGCCATTTATGACTGGGAAACAAATGCTAGCTCGCCTTACAAGAAACACACTCTGCTTCTGAGATAAGAGCACTCTTCTTCTCTACTGTGTTTCCTATGGGGTCCAAACAGTGAGCTTGCTCAGAACAAAAGAACTGTGCTTCCTACACACATCGACCATATCTAGTTCAACTCTGCTTAGGAAACTGACAAGAACAGTAGCTCCTCTTCAGTCCAATACACTGTACTTGCGGGGAAGAGACGCGAGTGCTATTTGCACTGTGTATGGCAATTGGAGCACAATAGTGACTCGTCTTACCAGAAAACAACTCTTGCTCGTAGGACAAAAAACTGCATGAGACACAACTCCATTTAGGTCTGGGAAACAAATGCTAGCTCGCCTTACAAGAAACACACTCTGCTTTAGAGAAAAGAGCACTCTTCTACTCTACTGTGTTTCCTATGGGTCCGAACAGTGAGCTTGCTCAGAAAAAAAGAACTGTGCTTCCTACACACACAGCCATATCTAGTTCAATTCTGCTTAGGAACCTGACAAGAACAGTAGCTCCTCTTCAGTCCAATACACTGTACTGCTGGGAACAGACGCCAGTGCTATTTGTCCTGTGTATGGCAATGGCAGCACAATAGTGACTATTCTTATCATAAAACAACTCTTGCTCGTAGGACCAGAAACTGTATGTGATTCAACTCCATTTAGGACTTGGAAACAAACGCTAGCTCGCCTTACAAGAAACACCATCTGCTTTAGAGAAAAGAGCACTCTTTTATTCTACTCTGTTTCCTATAGGGCCAGAACAGTGAGCTTGCTCAGAACAAAAGAACTGTGCTTCCTGCACAGGGGCCATAACTAGTTCAACTCTGCTTAGGAAACTGACAAGAACAGTAGCTCCACTTCAGTCCGATACACTGTACTTGCTGGGAACAGACGCGAGTGCTATAGGCACTGTGTATGGCAATGGGAGCGCAATAGTGACTTTCCTTACCAGAAAACCACTCTTGCTCATAGGACCAGAAACTGCATGTGATTCAACTCCGTTTAGGACTGGGAACCAAATGCTAGCTCGCTTACATGAAATACTCTCTGCTTTTGAGAAAAGAGCACTCTTCTACTCTACTGTGTTTCCTATGGGGTCCAAACAGTGAGCTTGCTCAAAACAAATAACTGTGCTTCCTACACACATGGACCATATCTAGTTCAACTCTGCTTAGGAGACTGACAAGAACAGTAGCTCCTCTTCAGTCCAATACACTGTACTTGCTGGGAACAGACGCCAGTGCTATTTGCACTGTGTATGCCAATGGGAGCGCAATAGTGACTTTCCTTACCAGAAAACAACTCTTGATCGTAGGACCAGAAACTGCATGTGATTCAACTCCGTTTAGGACTGGGAAACAAATGCTAGCTCGCCTTACATGAAACACTCTCTGCTTTTGAGAAAAGAGCACTCTTCTACTCTACTGTGTTTCCTATGGGGTCCAAACAGTGAGCTTGCTCAGAACTAAGAACTGTGCTTCCTACACACATGGACTATATCTAGTTCAACTCTGCTTAGGTAACTGACAAGAACAGTAGCTCCTCTTCAGTCCCATACACTGTACTTGCTGGGAACATACGCGAGTGCTATTTGCACTGTGTATGGCAAAGTGAGCACAATAGTGACTTTCCTTACCAGAAAACAACTCTTGCTCGTAGGACCAGAAACTGCATGTGATTCAACCCCATTTAGGACTGGGAAACAAATGATAGCTTGCCTTACAAAAAACACACTCTGCTTTTGAGAAAAGAGCACTCTTCTACTCTACTGTGTTTCCTATGGGGTCCGAAGAGTGAGCTTGCTCAGAACAAAAGAACTGTGCTTCCTACACACACGGCCATATCTAGTTCAATTCTGCTTAGGAACCTGACATGAACAGTAGTTCCTATTCAGTCCAATACACTGTACTTGCTGGGAACAGACGCGAGTGCTATTTGTACTGTGTATGGCAATGGGAGCGCAATAGTGACTCTTCTTACCAGAAAACAACTCTTGCTCATAGGAATAGAAACTGCATGTGATTCAACCCCATTTAGGACTGGAAAACAAACGCTAGCTCGCCTTACAAGAAACACACTCTGCTTTTGAGAAAAGAGCACTCTTCTACGCCACTGTGTTTCCGGTGGGGTCCAAACAGTGAGATTGCTCAGTACAAAAGAACTGTGCTTCCTACACACAGGGGCCATATCTAGTTCAACTCTGCTTAGGAAACTGAGAAGAGCAGTCTCTCCTCTTCAGTCCAATACACTGTACTTGCTGGGAAGACAAGGGTGTGCTATTTGCACTGTGTATGGCAATGGGAGCGCAATAGTGACTTTCCTTACCAGAAAACAACTCTTGCTCGTAGGACCAGAAAATGCATGTGATTCAACTCCATTTCGGACTGGGAAACAAACGCTAGCTCGCCTTACAAGAAACACACTATGCTTTAGAGAAAAGAGCACTCTTCTACTCTACTGTGTTTCCTATGTTGTCTGAACTGTGAGCTTGCTCAGAACAAAAGAACTGTGCTTCCTACACACTCGGACCATATTTAGTTCAACTCTGCTTAGGAAACTGACAAGAACAGTAGTTCCTATTCAGTCCAATACACTGTACTTGCTGGGAACAGACGCGAGTGCTATTTGCACTGTGTTTGGAAATGGGAGCACAATAGTGACTTTCCCTACCAGAAAACAACTCTTGCTTGTACCACCAAAAAATGCATGTGATTCAACTCCATTTAGGACTAGGAAACAAACGCTAGCTCGCCTTAAAGAAACACACTCTGCTTTTGAGAAAAGAGCATTCTTCTACTCTACTGCGTTTCCTATGGGGTCCAAACAGTGAACTTGCTCAGAACAAAAGAACTGTGCTGCCTACACAAATGGACCATATCTAGTTCAACTCTGCTTAGGAAACTGACAAGAACAGTAGCTCCTATTCAGTCCAATACACTGTACTTGCTGGGAACAGACGCGAGTGCTATTTGCACTGTGTACGGCATTTGGAGCGCAATAGTGACTCTTCTTACCAGAAAACAACTCTTGCTCATAGGACCAAAAACTGCCAGTGACTCAACTCCATTTAGGACTGGGAATCAAACGCGAGCTCGCCTTAAAAGAAACACACTCTGCTTAAGAGAAAAGAACACTCTTCTACTCTGCTGTGTTTCCTACAGGGCCAGAACAGTGAGCTTGCTCAGAACATAATAACTGTGCTTCCAACACACACGGGCCATATCTAGTTCAACTCTGCTTAGGAATCTGACAAGAACAGTAGCTCCTCTTCATTCCGATACACTGTACTTGCTGAGAACAGACGCGAGTGCTACTTGCACTGTGTATGGCAATTGGAGCACAATAGTGACTCGTCTTACCAGAAAACAACTCTTGCTTGTAGGACAAAAAACTGGATGTGACTCAACTCCATTTAGGACTGGGAAACAAACTCTAGCTCGCCTTACAAGAAACACACTCTGCTTTTGAGAAAAGAGCACTCTTCTACTCTACTGTGTTTCCTATAGGGCCAGAACAGTGAGCTTGCTCAGAACAAATGAACTGTGCTTCCTAGACACACAGGCCATATCTAGTTCAACTCTGCTTAGGAAACTGAGAAGAACCGTAGCTCCTCTTCAGTCCAATACACTGTACTTTCTGGGAACAGACGCGAGTGCTATTTGCACTGTGTATAACAATGGCTGCGCAATAGCTACTTTCCTTACCAGAAAAAAACTCTTGCTCATAGGACCAGAAACTGCGTGTGATTCAACTCCATTTAGGACGGGGAAACAAATGCTAGCTCGCCTTACATGAAACACACTCTGCTTTTGAGAAAAGAGCACTCTTGTACTCTACTGTGTTTCCTATGGGGACCGAACAGTGAGCTTGCTCAGAACAAAAGAACTGTGCTTCCTACACACGGGCCATATCCAGTTCAACTCTGCTTAGGAAACTGACAAGAACAGTAGCTCCTCTTCAGTCCAATACACTGTACTTGCGGGGAAAAGACGCGAGTGCTATTTGCACTGTGTATGGCAATTGCAGCACAATAGTTACTCGTCTTACCAGAAAACAACTCTTGATCGTAGGACAAAAAACTGCATGTGACTCAACTCCATTTAGGACTGGGAAACAAACGCGAGATCGTCTTACAAGAAACACACTCTGATTTAGAGAAAAGAGCACTCTTCTTCTCTACTGTGTTTCCTATAGGGCCAGAACAGTGAGCTTGCTCAGAACATAATAACTCTGCTTCCTACACACATAGGCCATATCTAGTTCAACTCTGCTTAGGAAACTGACAAGAACAGTAGCTCTTCTTCAGTCCGATACACTGTACTTGCTGAGAAAAGACACGAGTGCTACTTGCACTGTGTATGGCAATTGGAGCACAATAGTGACTCATCTTACCAGAAAACAACTCTTGCTCTTAGGACAAAAAACTGCATGTGACTCAACTCCATTTAGGACTGGGAAACAAACTCTAGCTCGCCTTACAAGAAACACACTCTGCTTTAGAGAAAAGAGCACTCTTCTACTCTACTGTGTTTCCTATGGGGTCCAAACAGAGAGCTTGCTCAGAACAAAAGAACTGTGCGTCCTACACACACGGACCATATGTAGTTCAACTCTGCTTAGGAACCTGACAAGAACAGTAGCTCCTCTTCAGAACAATACACTGTATTTGCTGGGAACAGACGCGAGTGCTATTTGCACTTTGTATGGCAATGGTTGCGCAATAGCGACTTTCCTTACCAGAAAACAACTCTTGCTCGTTAGACCAGAAACTGCATGTGATTCAACTCCATTTAGGACTGGGAAACAAATGCTAGCTCGCCTTACATGAAACACACTCTGCTTTTGAGAAAAGAGCACTCTTCTACTCTACTGTGTTTCCTATGGGGTCCGAACAGTGAGCTTGCTCAGAACAAAAGAACTGTGCTTCCTACACACACGGACCATATGTAGTTCAACTCTGCTTAGGAAACTGACAAGAACAGTACTTCCTATTCAGTCCAATACACTGTACTTGCTGGGAACAGACGAGAGTGCTACTTGTCCTGTGTATGGCAATGGGAGCACAATAGTGACTCTTCTTACCAGAAAACAACTCTTGCTCATAGGAATAGAAACTGCATGTGATTCAACTCCATTTAGGACTGGGAAACAAACGCTAGCTCGCCTTACAAGAAACACACTCTTCTTTTGAGAAAAGAGCACTCTTCTACGCCACTGTGTTTCCTATGGGGTCCAAACAGTGAGCTTGCTTGAACAAAAGAACTGTGCTTCCTACACACACGGGCCATATCTAGTTCAACTCTGCTTAGGAAACTGACAAGAACAGTAGCTCCTCTTCATTCCGATACACTGTACTTGCTGAGAACAGACGCGAGTGCTACTTGCACTGTGTATGGCAATTGGAGCACAATAGTGACTCGTCTTACCAGAAAACTACTCTTGCTCGTAGGACAAAAAACTGCATGTGACTCAACTCCATTTAGGACTGGGAAACAAACTCTAGCTCGCCTTACAAGAAACACACTCTGTTTTTGAGAAAAGAGCACTCTTCTACTCTACTGTGTTTCCTATAGGGCCAGAACAGTGAGCTTGCTCAGAACAAATGAACTGTGCTTCCTCGACACACGTGCCATATCTAGTTCAACTCTGCTTAGGAGACTGACAAGAACAGTAGCTCCTCTTCAGTCCAATACACTGTACTTGCTTGGAACAGACGCGAGTGCTATTTGCACTGTGTATGTCAACGGGAGCGCAATAGTGGCTTTCCTTACCAGAAAACAACTCTTGCTCGTAGGACCACACACTTCTTGTGATTCAACGCCATTTAGGACTGGGAAACAAATGCTAGCTCGACTTACAAGAAACACACTCTGCTTTTGAGAAAAGAGCACTCTTCTACTCTACTGTGTTTCCTATGGGGTCCAAACAGTGAGCTTGCTCAGAACAAAAGAACTGTGCTTCCTGCACACACGGGCCATATCTAGTTCAACTCTGCTTAGGAAACTGACAAGAACAGTAGCTCCTCTTCAGTCCAATACACTGTACTTGCGGGGAAGAGACGAGAGTGCTATTTGCAATGTGTATGGCAATTGGAGCACAATAGTGACTCGTCTTACCCGAAAACAATTCTTGCTCGTAGGCAAAAAAACTGCATGTGACTCAACTCCATTTAGTTCTAGGAAACAAACGCTAGCTTGCCTTACAAGAAACACACTCTGCTTTAGAGAAAAGAGCACTCTTCTACTCTACTGTGTTTCCTATGGGGTCCGAACAATGAGCTTTCTCAGAACAAAAGAACTGTGCTTCCTACACACACAGCCGTATCTAGTTCAATTCTGCTTAGGAACCTGACAAAACAGTAGCTCCTCTTCAGTCCAATACACTGTACTTGCTGGGAACAGACGCGAGTGCTATTTGCCCTGTGTATGGCAATGGGAGCACAATAGTGACTTTCCTTACCAGAAAACCACTCTTGTTCGTAGGACTAGAAACTGCATGTGATTCAACTCCATTTAAGACTGCAAAACAAATGCTAGCTCGCCTTACAAGAAACACACTCTGCTTTTGAGAAAAGAGCACTCTTCTACTCTACTGTGTTTCCTATAGGGCCAGAACAGTGAGCTTGCTCAGAACATAAGAACTGTGCTTTCTACGCACACGGTCCTTATCTAGTTCAACTCTGCTTAGGAAACTGACAAGAACAGTAGCTCCTCTTCAGTCCGATACACTGTACTTGCTGGGAACAGACACTAGTGCTATTTGCACTGTGTATGGCAATGGGAGCGCAATAGTGACTTTCCTTACCAGAAAACAACTCTTGCTCGTAGGACCAGAAACTGCATGTGATTCAACTCCATTTAGGACTGGGAAACAAACGCTAGCTCGCCTTACAAGAAACACATTCCGCTTTTGAGAAAAGAGCACTCTTCTACTCTACTGTGTTTCCTATGGGGTCCAAACAGTGAGCTTGCTCAGAACAAAAGAACTGTAATTCCTACACACATGGACCATATCTAGTTCAACTCTGCTTAGGAAACTGACAAGAACAGTAGCTCCTATTCAGTCCAATACACTGTGCTTGCTGGGAACAGACGCGAGTGCTATTTGCACTGTGTATGGCATTTGGAGCACAATAGTGACTCTTCTTACCAGAAAACAACTCTTGCTCGTAGGACCAAAAACTGCCAGTGACTCAACTCCATTTAGGACTGGGAAACAAACGCTAGCTCGTCTTACAAGAAACACACTCTGCTTTAGAGAAAAGAGCACTCTTCTAATCTACTGTGTTTCCTATGGGGTCCGAAGAGTGAGCTTGCTCAGAACAAAAGAACTGTGCTTCCTACACACACGGCCATATCTAGTTCAATTCTGCTTAGGAACCTGACATGAACAGTAGTTCCTATTCAGTCCAATACACTGTACTTGCTGGGAACAGACGCGAGAGCTATTTGTACTGTGTATGGCAATGGGAGCGCAATAGTGACTCTTCTTACCAGAAAACAACTCTTGCTCATAGGAATAGAAACTGCATGTGATTCAACCCCATTTAGGACTGGAAAACAAACGCTAGCTCGCCTTACAAGAAACACACTCAACTTTTGAGAAAAGAGCACTCTTCTACGCCACTGTGTTTCCGGTGGGGTCCAAACAGTGAGATTGCTCAGTACAAAAGAACTGTGCTTCCTACACACAGGGGCCATATCTAGTTCAACTCTGCTTAGGAAACTGAGAAGAGCAGTCTCTCCTCTTCAGTCCAATACACTGTACTTGCTGGGAAGACAAGGGTGTGCTATTTGCACTGTGTATGGCAATGGGAGCGCAATAGTGACTTTCCTTACCAGAAAACAACTCTTGCTTGTAGGACCAGAAAATGCATGTGATTCAACTCCATTTCGGACTGGGAAACAAACGCTAGCTCGCCTTACAAGAAACACACTATGCTTTAGAGAAAAGAGCACTCTTCTACTCTACTGTGTTTCCTATGTTGTCTGAACTGTGAGCTTGCTCAGAACAAAAGAACTGTGCTTCCTACACACTCGGACCATATTTAGTTCAACTCTGCTTAGGAAACTGACAAGAACAGTAGTTCCTATTCAGTCCAATACACTGTACTTGCTGGTAACAGACGCGAGTGCTATTTGCACTGTGTATGGTAATGGGAGCACAATAGTGACTTTCCCTACCAGAAAACAACTCTTGCTTGTACCACCAAAAACTGCATGTGATTCAACTCCATTTAGGACTAGGAAACAAACGCTAGCTCGCCTTAAAGAAACACACTCTGCTTTTGAGAAAAGAGCATGCTTCTACTCTACTGCGTTTCCTATGGGGTCCAAACAGTGAGCTTGCTCAGAACAAAAGAACTGTGCTGCCTACACAAATGGACCATATCTAGTTCAACTCTGCTTAGGAAACTGACAAGAACAGTAGCTCCTATTCAGTCCAATACACTGTACTTGCTGGGAACAGACGCGAGTGCTATTTGCACTGTGTACGGCATTTGGAGCGCAATAGTGACTCTTCTTACCAGAAAACAACTCTTGCTCATAGGACCAAAAACTGCATGTGACTCAACTCCATTTAGAACTGGGAATCAAACGCGAGCTTGCCTTAAAAGAAACACACTCTGCTTAAGAGAAAAGAACACTCTTCTACTCTGCTGTGTTTCCTACAGGGCCAGAACAGTGAGCTTGCTCAGAACATAATAACTGTGCTTCCAACACACACGGGCCATATCTAGTTCAACTCTGCTTAGGAAACTGACAAGAACAGTAGCTCCTCTTCATTCCGATACACTGTACTTGCTGAGAACAGACGCGAGTGCTACTTGCACTGTGTATGGCAATTGGAGCACAATAGTGACTCGTCTTACCAGAAAACAACTCTTGCTCGTAGGACAAAAAACTGGATGTGACTCAACTCCATTTAGGACTGGGAAACAAACTCTAGCTCGCCTTACAAGAAACACACTCTGCTTTTGAGAAAAGAGCACTCTTCTACTCTACTGTGTTTCCTATAGGGCCAGAACAGTGAGCTTGCTCAGAACAAATGAACTGTGCTTCCTAGACACACGGGCCATATCTAGTTCAACTCTGCTTAGGAAACTGAGAAGAACCGTAGCTCCTCTTCAGTCCAATACACTGTACATTCTGGGAACAGACGCGAGTGCTATTTGCACTGTGTATAACAATGGCTGCGCAATAGCGACTTTCCTTACCAGAAAACAACTCTTGATCGTAGGACAAAAAACTGCATGTGACTCAACTCCATTTAGGACTGGGAAACAAACGCGAGATCGTCTTACAAGAAACACACTCTGCTTTAGAGAAAAGAGCACTCTTCTTCTCTACTGTGTTTCCTATAGGGCCAGAACAGTGAGCTTGCTCAGAACATAATAACTCTGCTTCCTACACACATTGGCCATATCTAGTTCAACTCTGCTTAGGAAACTGACAAGAACAGTAGCTCTTCTTCAGTCTGATACACTGTACTTGCTGAGAACAGACACGAGTGCTACTTGCACTGTGTATGGCAATTGGAGCACAATAGTGACTCATCTTACCAGAAAACAACTCTTGCTCTTAGGACAAAAAACTGCATGTGACTCAACTCCATTTAGGACTGGGAAACAAACTCTAGCTCGCCTTACAAGAAACACACTCTGCTTTAGAGAAAAGAGCACTCTTCTACTCTACTGTGTTTCCTATGGGGTCCAAACAGAGAGCTTGCTCAGAACAAAAGAACTGTGCGTCCTACACACACGGACCATATGTAGTTCAACTCTGCTTAGGAACCTGACAAGAACAGTAGCTCCTCTTCAGAACAATACACTGTATTTGCTGGGAACAGACGCGAGTGCTATTTGCACTATGTATGGCAATGAGAGCACAATAGTGACTTTCCTTACCAGAAAACAACTCTTACTCGTAGGACAAAAAACTGCATGTGAGTCAACTCCATTTAGGACTGGGAAACAAACACAAGCTCGCTTTCCAAGAAACACACTCTGCTTTTGAGAAAAGAGCACTCTTCTACTCTACTGTGTTTCCTATGTGTTCGGAACAGTGAGCTTGCTCAGAACAAAAAAACTGTGCTTCCTACAAACACGGCCATATCTAGTTCAACTCTGCTTAGGAACCTGACAAGAACAGTAGATCTTCTTCAGTCCAATACACTGTACTTGCTGGGAACAGACGCCAGTGCTATTTGTCCTGTGTATGGCAATGGCAGCGCAATAGTGACTTTTCTTACCAGAAAACAACTCTTGCTCGTAGGACAAAAAACTGCATGTGATTCAACGCCATTTATGACTGGGAAACAAATGCTAGCTCGCCTTACAAGAAACACACTCTGCTTCTGAGATAAGAGCACTCTTCTTCTCTACTGTGTTTCCTATGGGGTCCAAACAGTGAGCTTGCTCAGAACAAAAGAACTGTGCTTCCTACACACATCGACCATATCTAGTTCAACTCTGCTTAGGAAACTGTCAAGAACAGTAGCTCCTCTTCAGTCCAATACACTGTACTTGCGGGGAAGAGACGCGAGTGCTATTTGCACTGTGTATGGCAATTGGAGCACAATAGTGACTTGTCTTACCAGAAAACAACTCTTGCTCGTAGGACAAAAAACTGCATGAGACACAACTCCATTTAGGTCTGGGAAACAAATGCTAGCTCGCCTTACAAGAAACACACTCTGCTTTAGAGAAAAGAGCACTCTTCTACTCTACTGTGTTTCCTATGGGGTCCGAACAGTGAGCTTTCTCAGAACAAAAGAACTGTGCTTCCTACACACACAGCCATATCTAGTTCAATTCTGCTTAGGAACCTGACAAGAACAGTAGCTCCTCTTCAGTCCAATACACTGTACTGGTGGGAACAGACGCCAATGCTATTTGTCCTGTGTATGGCAATGGCAGCACAATAGTGACTATTCTTATCATAAAACAACTCTTGCTCGTAGGACCAGAAACTGTATATGATTCAACTCCATTTAGGACTTGGAAACAAACGCTAGCTCGCCTTACAAGAAACACAATCTGCTTTAGAGAAAAGAGCACTCTTTTATTCTACTCTGTTTCCTATAGGGCCAGAACAGTAGGCTTGCTCAGAACAAAAGAACTGTGCTTCCTACACACGGGCCATATCTAGTTCAACTCTGCTTAGGAAACTGACAAGAACAGTAGCTCCACTTCAGTCCGATACACTGTACTTGCTGGGAACAGACGCGAGTGCTATAGGCACTGTGTATGGCAATGGGAGCGCAATAGTGACTTTCCTTACCAGAAAACCACTCTTGCTCGTAGGACCAGAAACTGCATGTGATTCAACTCCGTTTAGGACTGGGAACCAAATGCTAGCTCGCCTTACATGAAACACTCTCTGCTTTTGAGAAAAGAACACTCTTCTACTCTACTGTGTTTCCTATGGGGTCCAAACAGTGAGCTTGCTCAAAACAAAGAACTGTGCTTCCTACACACATGGACCATATCTAGTTCAACTCTGCTTAGGAGACTGACAAGAACAGTAGCTCCTCTTCAGTCCAATACACTGTACTTGCTGGGAACAGACGCCAGTGCTATTTGAACTGAGTATGCCAATGGGAGCGCAATAGTGACTTTCCTTACCAGAAAACAACTCTTGATCGTAGGACCAGAAACTGCATGTGATTCAACTCCGTTTAGGACTGGGAAACAAATGCTAGCTCGCCTTACATGAAACACTCTCTGCTTTTGAGAAAAGAGCACTCTTCTACTCTACTGTGTTTCCTATGGGGTCCAAACAGTGAGCTTGCTCAGAACTAAGAACTGTGCTTCCTACACACATGGACTATATCTAGTTCAACTCTGCTTAGGAAACTGACAAGAACAGTAGCTCCTCTTCAGTCCGATACACTGTACTTGCTGGGAACATACGCGAGTGCTATTTGCACTGTGTATGGCAAAGGGAGCACAATAGTGACTTTCCTTACCAGAAAACAACTCTTGCTCGTAGGACCAGAAACTGCATGTGATTCAACCCCATTTAGGACTGGGAAACAAATGATAGCTTGCCTTACAAAAAACACACTCTGCTTTTGAGAAAAGAGCACTCTTCTACTCTACTGTGTTTCCTATGGGGTCCGAAGAGTGAGCTTGCTCAGAACAAAAGAACTGTGCTTCCTACACACACGGCCATATCTAGTTCAATTCTGCTTAGGAACCTGACATGAACAGTAGTTCCTATTCAGTCCAATACACTGTACTTGCTGGGAACAGACGCGAGTGCTATTTGTACTGTGTATGGCAATGGGAGCGCAATAGTGACTCTTCTTACCAGAAAACAACTCTTGCTCATAGGAATAGAAACTGCATGTGATTCAACCCCATTTAGGACTGGAAAACAAACGCTAGCTCGCCTTACAAGAAACACACTCTGCTTTTGAGAAAAGAGCACTCTTCTACGCCACTGTGTTTCCTATGGGGTCCAAACAGTGAGATTGCTCAGTACAAAAGAACTGTGCTTCCTACACACAGGGGCCATATCTAGTTCAACTCTGCTTAGGAAACTGAGAAGAGCAGTCTCTCCTCTTCAGTCCAATACACTGTACTTGCTGGGAAGACAAGGGTGTGCTATTTGCACTGTGTATGGCAATGGGAGCGCAATAGTGACTTTCCTTACCAGAAAACAACTCTTGCTCGTAGGACCAGAAAATGTATGTGATTCAACTCCATTTCGGACTGGGAAACAAACGCTAGCTCGCCTTACAAGAAACACACTTTGCTTTTGAGAAAAGAGCATGCTTCTACTCTACTGCGTTTCCTATGGGGTCCAAACAGTGAGCTTGCTCAGAACAAAAGAACTGTGCTGCCTACACAAATGGACCATATCTAGTTCAACTCTGCTTAGGAAACTGACAAGAACAGTAGCTCCTATTCAGTCCAATACACTGTACTTGCTGGGAACAGACGCGAGTGCTATTTGCCCTGTGTACGGCATTTGGAGCGCAATAGTGACTCTTCTTACCAGAAAACAACTCTTGCTCATAGGACCAAAAACTGCATGTGACTCAACTCCATTTAGGACTGGGAATCAAACGCGAGCTCGCCTTAAAAGAAACACACTCTGCTTAAGAGAAAAAAACACTCTTCTACTCTGCTGTGTTTCCTACAGGGCCAGAACAGTGAGCTTGCTCAGAACATAATAACTGTGCTTCCAACACACACGGGCCATATATAGTTCAACTCTGCTTAGGAAACTGACAAGAACAGTAGCTCCTCTTCATTCCGATACACTGTACTTGCTGAGAACAGACGCGAGTGCTACTTGCACTGTGTATGGCAATTGGAGCACAATAGTGACTCGTCTTACCAGAAAACAACTCTTGCTCGTAGGACAAAAAACTGGATGTGACTCAACTCCATTTAGGACTGGGAAACAAACTCTAGCTCGCCTTACAAGAAACACACTCTGCTTTTGAGAAAAGAGCACTCTTCTACTCTACTGTGTTTCCTATAGGGCCAGAACAGTGAGCTTGCTCAGAACAAATGAACTGTGCTTCCTAGACACACGGGCCATATATAGTTCAACTCTGCTTAGGAAACTGAGAAGAACCGTAGCTCCTCTTCAGTCCAATACACTGTACTTTCTGGGAACAGACGCGAATGCTATTTGCACTGTGTATAACAATGGCTGCGCAATAGCGACTTTCCTTACCAGAAAACAACTCTTGCTCGTAGGACCAGAAACTGCGTGTGATTCAACTCCATTTAGGACTGGGAAACAAATGCTAGCTCGCCTTACATGAAACACACTCTGCTTTTGAGAAAAGAGCACTCTTCTACTCTACTGTGTTTCCTATGGGGTCCGAACAGTGAGCTTGCTCAGAACAAAAGAACTGTGCTTCCTACACACGGGCCATATCTAGTTCAACTCTGCTTAGGAAACTGACAAAAACAGTAGCTCCTCTTCAGTCCAATACACTGTACTTGCGGGGAAGAGACGCGAGTGCTATTTGCACTGTGTAGGGCAATTGCTGCACAATAGTTACTCGTCTTACCAGAAAACAACTCTTGATCGTAGGACAAAAAACTGCATGTGACTCAACTCCATTTAGGACTGGGAAAGAAACGCGAGATCGTCTTACAAGAAACACACTCTGCTTTAGAGAAAAGAGCACTCTTCTTCTCTACTGTGTTTCCTATAGGGCCAGAACAGTGAGCTTGCTCAGAACATAATAACTCTGCTTCCTACACACATAGGCCATATCTAGTTCAACTCTGCTTAGGAAACTGACAAGAACCGTAGCTCTTCTTCAGTCCGATACACTGTACTTGCTGAGAACAGACACGAGTGCTACTTGCACTGTGTATGGCAATTTGAGCACAATAGTGACTCATCTTACCAGAAAACAACTCTTGCTCTTAGGACAAAAAACTGCATGTGACTCAACTCCATTTAGGACTGGGAAACAAACTCTAGCTCGCCTTACAAGAAACACACTCTGCTTTAGAGAAAAGAGCACTCTTCTACTCTACTGTGTTTCCTATGGGGTCCAAACAGAGAGCTTGCTCAGAACAAAAGAACTGTGCGTCCTACACACACGGACCATATGTAGTTCAACTCTGCTTAGGAACCTGACAAGAACAGTACCTCCTCTTCAGAACAATACACTGTATTTGCTGGGAACAGACACGAGTGCTATTTGCACTATGTATGGCAATGAGAGCACAATAGTGACTTTCCTTACCAGAAAACAACTCTTACTCGTAGGACAAAAAACTGCATGTGAGTCAACTCCATTTAGGACTGGGAAACAAACGCAAGCTCGCTTTCCAAGAAACACACTCTGCTTTTGAGAAAAGAGCACTCTTCTACTCTACTGTGTTTCCTATGTGTTCGGAACAGTGAGCTTGCTCAGAACAAAAAAACTGTGCTTCCTACAAACACGGCCATATCTAGTTCAACTCTGCTTAGGAACCTGACAAGAACAGTAGATCTTCTTCAGTCCAATACACTGTACTTGCTGGGAACAGACGCCAGTGCTATTTGTCCTGCGTATGGCAATGGCAGCGCAATAGTGACTTTTCTTACCAGAAAACAACTCTTGCTCGTAGGACCAGAAACTGCATGTGATTCAACTCCATTTAGGACTGGGAAACAAACTCCAGCTCGCTTTACAAGAA
This sequence comes from Peromyscus eremicus, assembly GCF_949786415.1. Classification (NCBI taxonomy): domain Eukaryota; kingdom Metazoa; phylum Chordata; class Mammalia; order Rodentia; family Cricetidae; genus Peromyscus; species Peromyscus eremicus. The sequence goes on along the minus strand of NW_026736631.1, from coordinate 4,285 downwards.
ACACACTCTGCTTTTGAGAAAAGAGCACTCTTCTACTCTACTTTGTTTCCTATAGGGCCAGAACAGTGAGCATGCTCAGAAAAAAAGAACTGTGCTTCCTACACACACGAGCCATATCTAGTTCAACTCTGCTTAGGAAACTGACAAGAGCAGTAGCTCCTCTTCAGTCCTATACAAAGTACTTGCTGGGAACAGACGGGAGGGCTATTTGCACTGTGTACGGCAATGGGAGCGCAATAGTGACTTACCTTACCAGAAAACAACTCTTGCTCGTAGGACCAGAAACTGCATGTGATTCAACTCCATTTAGGACTGGGAAACAAACGCTAGCTCGCCTTACAAGAAACACAGTCTGCTTTTGAGAAAAGAGCACTCTTCTACTCTACTGTGTTTTCAATGGGGTCCGAACAGTGAGCTTGCTCAGAACAAAAAAAACTGTGCTTCCTACACAAGGGCCATATCTAGTTCAAGTCTGCTTAGGAAACTGACAAGAACATTAGCACCTATTCAGTCCAATACTCTGTACTTTCTGGGAAGAGACGCGAGTGCTATTTGCACTGTGTATAGCAATGGTTGCGCAATAGCGACTTTCCTTACCAGAAAACAACTCTTGCTCGTAGGACCAGAAACTGCATGTGATTCAACTCCATTTAGGACTGGGAAACAAACTCCAGCTCGCCTTACAAGAAACACACTCTGCTTTTGAGAAAAGAGCACTCTTCTACTCTACTGTGTTTCCTATAGGGCCAGAACAGTGAGCTTGCTCAGAACAAATGAACTGTGCTTCCTAGACACACGGGCCATATATAGTTCAACTCTGCTTAGGAAACTGAGAAGAACCGTAGCTCCTCTTCAGTCCAATACACTGTACTTTCTGGGAACAGACGCGAATGCTATTTGCACTGTGTATAACAATGGCTGCGCAATAGCGACTTTCCTTACCAGAAAACAACTCTTGCTCGTAGGACCAGAAACTGCGTGTGATTCAACTCCATTTAGGACTGGGAAACAAATGCTAGCTCGCCTTACATGAAACACACTCTGCTTTTGAGAAAAGAGCACTCTTCTACTCTACTGTGTTTCCTATGGGGTCCGAACAGTGAGCTTGCTCAGAACAAAAGAACTGTGCTTCCTACACACGGGCCATATCTAGTTCAACTCTGCTTAGGAAACTGACAAAAACAGTAGCTCCTCTTCAGTCCAATACACTGTACTTGCGGGGAAGAGACGCGAGTGCTATTTGCACTGTGTAGGGCAATTGCTGCACAATAGTTACTCGTCTTACCAGAAAACAACTCTTGATCGTAGGACAAAAAACTGCATGTGACTCAACTCCATTTAGGACTGGGAAAGAAACGCGAGATCGTCTTACAAGAAACACACTCTGCTTTAGAGAAAAGAGCACTCTTCTTCTCTACTGTGTTTCCTATAGGGCCAGAACAGTGAGCTTGCTCAGAACATAATAACTCTGCTTCCTACACACATAGGCCATATCTAGTTCAACTCTGCTTAGGAAACTGACAAGAACCGTAGCTCTTCTTCAGTCCGATACACTGTACTTGCTGAGAACAGACACGAGTGCTACTTGCACTGTGTATGGCAATTTGAGCACAATAGTGACTCATCTTACCAGAAAACAACTCTTGCTCTTAGGACAAAAAACTGCATGTGACTCAACTCCATTTAGGACTGGGAAACAAACTCTAGCTCGCCTTACAAGAAACACACTCTGCTTTAGAGAAAAGAGCACTCTTCTACTCTACTGTGTTTCCTATGGGGTCCAAACAGAGAGCTTGCTCAGAACAAAAGAACTGTGCGTCCTACACACACGGACCATATGTAGTTCAACTCTGCTTAGGAACCTGACAAGAACAGTACCTCCTCTTCAGAACAATACACTGTATTTGCTGGGAACAGACACGAGTGCTATTTGCACTATGTATGGCAATGAGAGCACAATAGTGACTTTCCTTACCAGAAAACAACTCTTACTCGTAGGACAAAAAACTGCATGTGAGTCAACTCCATTTAGGACTGGGAAACAAACGCAAGCTCGCTTTCCAAGAAACACACTCTGCTTTTGAGAAAAGAGCACTCTTCTACTCTACTGTGTTTCCTATGTGTTCGGAACAGTGAGCTTGCTCAGAACAAAAAAACTGTGCTTCCTACAAACACGGCCATATCTAGTTCAACTCTGCTTAGGAACCTGACAAGAACAGTAGATCTTCTTCAGTCCAATACACTGTACTTGCTGGGAACAGACGCCAGTGCTATTTGTCCTGCGTATGGCAATGGCAGCGCAATAGTGACTTTTCTTACCAGAAAACAACTCTTGCTCGTAGGACCAGAAACTGCATGTGATTCAACTCCATTTAGGACTGGGAAACAAACTCCAGCTCGCTTTACAAGAAACACACTCTGCTTTTGAGAAAAGAGCACTCTTCTACTCTACTTTGTTTCCTATAGGGCCAGAACAGTGAGCATGCTCAGAAAAAAAGAACTGTGCTTCCTACACACACGAGCCATATCTAGTTCAACTCTGCTTAGGAAACTGACAAGAGCAGTAGCTCCTCTTCAGTCCTATACAAAGTACTTGCTGGGAACAGACGGGAGGGCTATTTGCACTGTGTACGGCAATGGGAGCGCAATAGTGACTTACCTTACCAGAAAACAACTCTTGCTCGTAGGACCAGAAACTGCATGTGATTCAACTCCATTTAGGACTGGGAAACAAACGCTAGCTCGCCTTACAAGAAACACAGTCTGCTTTTGAGAAAAGAGCACTCTTCTACTCTACTGTGTTTTCAATGGGGTCCGAACAGTGAGCTTGCTCAGAACAAAAAAAACTGTGCTTCCTACACAAGGGCCATATCTAGTTCAAGTCTGCTTAGGAAACTGACAAGAACATTAGCACCTATTCAGTCCAATACTCTGTACTTTCTGGGAAGAGACGCGAGTGCTATTTGCACTGTGTATAGCAATGGTTGCGCAATAGCGACTTTCCTTACCAGAAAACAACTCTTGCTCGTAGGACCAGAAACTGCATGTGATTCAACTCCATTTAGGACTGGGAAACAAACGCTAGCTCGCCTTACAAGAAACACACTCTGCTTTTGAGAAAAGAGCACTCTTCTACTCTACTGTGTTTCCTATGGGGTCCGAACAGTGAGCTTGCTCAGAACAAAAGAACTGTGCTTCCTACACACACGGGCCATATCTAGTTCAACTCTGCTTAGGAAACTGACAAGAACAGTAGCTCCTCCTCAGTCCAATACACTGTACTTGCGGGGAATAGACGCGAGTGGTATTTGTACTATGTATGGCAATTGGAGCACAATAGTGACTCGTCTTACCAGAAAACAACTCTTCCTCGTAGGACAAAAAACTGCATGTGACTCAACTCCATTTAGGACTGGGAAACAAACGCTAGCTCGCCTTACAAGAAACACACTCTGCTTTTGAGAAAAGAGCACTCTTCTACTCTACTGTGTTTCCTATGGGGTTTGAACAGTGAGCTTGCTCAGAACAAAAGAACTGTGCTTCCTGCACACACGGCCATATCTAGTTCAATTCTGCTTAGGAACCTGACAAGAACAGTAGATCCCAGCAAATACACTGTACTTGCTGGGAACAGACGCCAGGGCTATTTGTCCTGTGTATGACAATGGCTGCACAATACTGACTCTTCTTACCATAAAACAACTCTTGCACGTAGGACCAGAAACTGTATGTGATTCAACTCCATTTAGGACTGGGAAACAAACGGTAGCTCGCCTTACAAGAAACACATTCTGCTTCAGAGAAAAGAGCACTCATCTACTCTACTGTGTTTCCTATAGGGCCAGAACAGTGAGCTTGAACAGAACAAAAGAACTGTGCTTCCTACACACACGGGCCATATCTAGTTCAATCTGCTTAGGAAACTGACAAGAACAGTAGCTCCTCTTCAGTCCGAAACATTGTACTTGCTGGGAACAGACGCAAGTGCTATTTGCAATGTGTATGGCAATGGGAGCGCAATAGTGACTTTCCTACCAGAAAACAACTCTTGCTCATAGGACCAGAAACTGCATGTGATTCAACTCCATTTAGGACTGGGAAACAAATGCTAGCTCGCCTTTCATGAAACACACTCTGCTTTTGAGAAAAGAGCACTCTTCTACTCTACTGTGTTTCCTATGGGGTCCGAAGAGTGAGCTTGTTCAGAACAAAAGAACTGTGCTTCCTACACACACAGGCCATATCTAGTTCAACTATGCTTAGGAAACTGACAAGAACAGTAGCT
>NW_026736630.1:0-64000 GCF_949786415.1 Peromyscus eremicus | reverse complement strand
ACACACGGGCCATATCTAGTTCAACTCTGCTTAGGAAACTGACAAGAACAGTAGATCCTCTTCAGTCCAATACACTGTACTTGCTGGGAACAGACGCCAGTGCTATTTGGACTGTGAGTGACAAAGGGAGCGCAATAGTGACTCTTCTTAGCAAAAACAACTCTTGCTCGTAGGACCAGAAACTGCATGTGATTCAACTCGATTTAGTACTGGGAAACAAACGCTAGCTCGACTTACAAGAAACACACTCTGCTTTTGAGAAAAGAGCACTCTTCTATTCTACTGTGTTTCCTGTAGGGCCAGAACAGTGAGCTTGCTCAGAACAAAAGAACTGTGCTTCCTACACACATGGGTCATATCTAGTTCAATTCTGCATAGGAAACTGACAAGAACAGTAGCTCCTCTTCAGTCCAATATACTATACTTGCTGGGAACAGACGCGAGTCCTTTTTGCCCTGTGTATGGCAATGGGAGCACAATAGTGACTTTCCTTACCAGAAAGCATCCCTTGCTCGTAGGACCAAAAACTGCATGTGATTCAACTCCATTTAGAACTGGGAAACAAACGCTAGCTCACCTTACAAGAAACACACTCTGCTCTTGAGAAAAGAGCACTCTTCTACTCTACTGTGTTTCCTATAGGGACAGAACAGTGAGCTTGCTCAAAACAAAAGAATTGTGCTTCCTACACACACGGGCTATATCTAGTTCAACTCTGCTTAGGAATCTGACAAGAACAGTAGCTCCTCTTCAGTCCAATACACTGTATTTGCTGGGAGCAGACGTGAGTGCTATTTGCGCAGTGTATGGCAAAGGGAGCAAAATAGTGACTCTTCTTACCAGAAAACAACTCTTGCTCGTAGAACCAGAAACTGCATGGGATTCAACTCCGTTTCTGACTGGGAAATAAACACTAGCTAGCCTTACAAGAAACACACTCTGCTTTTGAGAAAAGAGCACTCTTCTACACTACTGTGTTTACTATGGTGTCCGAAAATTGAGCTTGCTCAAAACAAAAGAACTGTGCTTCACACACACGGGCCATATCTAGTTCAACTCTGCTTAGAAAACTGACAAGAACAGTAGTACCTCTTCTGTCCAATACACTGTACTTGCTGGGAACAGACGAGAGTGCTATTTGCACTGTGTATGACAATGGTAGCACAATAGTGACTCTTTTTACCAGAAAACAACTCTTGCTCGTAGGACCAGAAACTGCATGTGATTCAACTCCGTTTAGGACTGGGAATCAAACACTAGCTTGCCTTACAAGAAACACACTCTGCTTCTGATAAAAAAGAGCACTCTTCTACTCTTCTGTGTTTCCTATAGGTCCAGAACAGTGAGCTTGCTCAGAACAAAAGAACTGTGCTTCCTACACACACGGGCCATATCTAGTTCAACTCTGCTTAGGAAACTGACAAGAACAGTAGCTCCTCTTCAGTCCAATACACTGTACTTGCTGGGAACAGACGCGAGTGCTATTTGCACTGTTTATGGCAAAGGGAACACAATAGTGACTTTCCTTACCAGAAAACATCCCTTGCTCGTAGGACCAGAAACTGCATGTGATTCCACTCCATTTAGGACTGGGAAACAAACGCTACCTCCCTTTACAAGAAACACACTCTGCTTTTGAGAAAAGAGCACTCTTCTACTCTACTGTGTTTCCTATAGGGCCAAAACAGTGTGCTTCCTCAGAACAAAAGAACTGTGCTTCCTACACAAACGGGCTATTACTAGTTCAACTCTGCTTAGGAAACTGACAAGAACAGTAGATCCTCTTCAGTCCAAAACACTGTACATGCTGGGAACAGATGCCAGTGCTATTTGCCCTGTGTATGACAATGGGAGGGCAATAGTGACTCTTCTTACCAGAAAACAATTCTTGCTACTAGGACCAGAAACTGAATGTGATTCAACTCCATTTAGGACTGGGAAACAAACGCTAGCTAGCCTTACAAGAAACACACTCTGCTTTTGAGAAAAGAGCACTCTTCTACTCTACTGTGTTTCCTATGGGGTCTGAAGAGTGAGCTTGCTCAGAACAAAAGAACTGTGCTTCCTAAACACACGGGCCATATCTAGTTCAACTCTGCTTAGGAAACTAACAAGAACAGTAGCTCTTCTTCTGTGCAAAACACTGTACTTGCAAAGAACAGTAGCAAGTGTTGTTTGTACTGTGTATGGCAATAGGATTGCAATAGTGACTCTTCTTACCAGAAAACAACTCTTGCTCATAGGACCAAAAACTGCATGTAATTCAACTCCATTTAGGACTGGGAAACAAACGCTAGCTCACCTTACAAGCAACACACTTTGCTTTTGAGAAAAAAGCACTCTTCTACTCTTCTGTGTTTCCTATAGGACCAGAACAGTGAGCTTGCTCAGAACAAAAGAACTGTGCTTCCTACACACACGGGCCATATCTAGTTCAACTCTGCTTAGGAAACTGAAAAGAACAGTAGATCCTCTTCAGTCCAATACACTGTACATGCTGGGAACAGACGCCAGTGCTATTTGCCCTGTGTATGTCAATGGGAGCGCAATAGTGACTCTTCTTACCAGAAAACAACTCTTGCACGTAGGAAGAGAAACTGCATGTGATTCAACTCCATTTAGGACTGGGAAACAAATGCTAGCTTGTCTTACAGGAAACACACTCTGCTTTTGAGAAAAGAGCACTCTTCTACTCTACTGTGTTTCCTAAATGGCCAGGACAGTGAGCTTGCTCAGAACAAAAGAACTGTGCTTCCTGCATACACGGGGCATATCTAGTTCAACTCTGCTTAGGAAACTGACAAGAACAGTAGCTCATCTTCAGTACAATACACTGTACTTGCTGGGAACAGACGCCAGTGCTATTTGCCCTGTGTATGACAATGGGAGCACAGTATTGACTCTTCTTAACAGAAAACAACACTTGCTCATAGGAGCAGAACCTGCATGTGATTCAACTCCATTTAGGACTGGGTAACAAACACTAGCTCGCCTTACAAGAAACACACTCTGCTTTTGAGAAGAGAGCATTCTTCTACTCTACTGTGTTGCCTATGGGGTCCGAACAGTGCGCTAGCTCAGAACGAAAAAACTGTGCTTCCTACACACACGGGCTATATCTAGTTCAACTCTGCTTAGGAAACTGACAAGAACAGTAGATCCTCTTCAGTGCAATACACTGTACATGCTGGGTACAGACGCCAGTGCTATTTGCCCTGTGGATGACAATGGGAGCGCAATAGTGACTCTTCTTACCAGAAAACAACTCTTGCTCTTAGGACCAGAAACTGCATGTGATTCAACTCCAATTTAGGTTGGGAAACAAACGCTAGCTTGCATTACAAGAAACACACTCTGCTTTTGAGAAAAGAGCACTCTTCTACTCTACTGTGTTTCCTATGGGTTCGAACAGTGAGCTTGCTCAGAACAAAAGAACTGTGCTTCCTACACACACGGCCATATCTAGTTCAACTCTGTTTAGGAAACTGACAAGAACAGTAGCTCCTCTTCAGTCCAATACACTGTACATGCTGGGAACAGACGCCAGTGCTATTTGCCCTGTGTATGACAGTGGGAGCGCAATAGTGACTCTTCTTACCAGAAAACAACTCTTGCTCGTAGGACCAGAAAATGCATGTGATTCAACTCCCATTTAGGACTGGGAAACAAACGCTAGCTCGCCTTACAAGAAACACACTCTGTTTTTGAGAAAAGAGCACTCTTCTACTCTACTGTGTTTCCTATATGGCCAGAACAGTGAGCTTGCTCAGAACAAAAGAACTGTGCTTCCTACACACACGGGCCATATATAGTTTAACTCTGCTTAGGAAACTGACAAGAACAGTAGCTCCTCTTCAGTCCAATACACTGTACATGCTGGGAACAAACACCAGTGCGATTTGCACTGTGTATGGCAATGGGAGCACAATAGTGACTCTTCTTACCAGAAAACAACTCTTGCTCTTAGGACCAGAAACTGCATGTGATTCAACTCAATTTAGAACTGGGAAACAAACACTAGCTCGCCTTACAAGAAACACTTTCTGCTTTTGAGAAAAGAGCACTCTTCTACTCTACTGTGTTTCCTATAGGGACAGAACAGTGTGCTTGCTCAGAACAAAAGAACTGTGCTTCCTACACACACGTGCCATATCTTTTTAAACTCTGCTTAGGAAACTGACAAGAACAGTAGCTCCTCTTCAGTCCAATACACTGTACTTGCTGGGAACAGACGCGAGGGCTATTTTTACTGTGTATGGCAATGGGAGCGCAATAGTGACTCTTCTTGCCAGAAAACAACTCTTGCTTGTAGGACCAAAAACTACATTTGATTCACCTCCATTTAGGACTGGGAAACAAACGCTAGCTAGACTTACAAGAAACACACTCTACTTTTGAGAAAAGAGCATTCCTCTACTCTACTGTGTTTCCTATAGGGCCAGAACAGTGAGCTTGCTCAGAACAAAAGAACTGTGCTTCCTACACACACGGCCATATCTAGTTCAATTCTGCTGACGAAACTGACAAGAACAGTAGCCTCTCTGCAGTCCAATACACTGTACTTGCTGGGAACAGACGCGAGTGCTATTTGCACTGTGTATGGCAAAGGGAGCGCAAAATGGACTCTTCTTACCAGAAAACAACTCTCGCTCGTAGGACCAGAAACTGCATGTGTATTTCAACTCCATTTAGGCCTGGGAAACAAACACTAGCTCGCCTTACAAGAAACACACTCTGCTTTTGAGAAAAGAGCACTCTTCTACTCTACTGTGTTTCCTATGGGGTCCAAACAGAGAACTTGCTCAGAACAAAAGAACTGTGCTTCCTACACTCGGGCCATATCTAGTTCAACTCTGCTAAGGAAACTGACAAGAGAAGTAGCTCCTCTTCAGTCCAATACACTGTACTTGCTGGCAACAGATGCCAGTGCTATTTGCACTGTGTATGGCAATGGGAGCGCAATAGTGACTTTCCTTACAAGAAAGCAACTCTTGCTCATAGGACCAAAAACTGCATGTGATTCTACTCCATTTAGGACTGGGAAACAAATGCTAGCTCGCCTTACAAGAAACACACTCTGCTTTTGAGAAAAGAGCACTCTTCTACTCTACTGTGTTTCCTATGGGCTCCGAACAGTGAGCTTGCTCAGAACACAAGAACTGTGCTTCCTACACACACGGTCCATATCTAGTTCAACTCTGCTTAGGAAAATGACAAGAACAATACCTCCTCTTCAGTCCAATACACTGTACTTGCTGGGAAAATTCGTGTGTGCTATTTGCACTGTGTATGAAAAAGGGAGCGCAATAGTGACTTTCCTTACCAGAAAACAACTCTTGCTCGTGGGACCAAAAACTGCATGTGATTCAACTCCATTTAGGACTGGGAAACAAACGCTACCTCGCCTTACAAGAAACACACTCTGCTTTTGAGAAAAGAACACTCTTCTACTCTACTGTATTTCGTATAGGGCCAAAATAGTGAGCTTGCTCAGAACAAAAGAACTGTGCTTCCTACACACACGGGCCATATCTAGTTCAATTCTGCTTAGGAAACTGACAAGAACAGTTGATCCTCTTCAGTCCAATACACTGTACATGCTGGGAACAGACGCCAGTGCTATTTGCCCTGTGTATGACAATGGGAGCGCAATAGTGACTCTTCTTACCATAAAACAACTCTTGCTCGTAGGAACAGAAACTGCATGTGATTCAACTCCATTTAGGACTGGGAAACAAACGCTAGCTTGCCTTACAAGAAACACACTCTGCTTTTGAGAATGACCACTCTTCTACTCTACTGTGTTTCCTATGGTGTCCGAACAGTCAGCTTGCTCAGAATAAAAGAACTGTGCTTCCTACACACACGGGCTATATATAGTTCAACTCTGCTTAGGAAACTGACAAGAACAGTAGATCCCCTTCAGTGCAAAACACTGTACATGCTGGGAACAGACGCCAGTGCAATTTGCACTGTGTATGGCAATGGGAGCGCAATAGTGACTCTTCTTACCAGAAAACAACTCTTGCTCGTACGACCAGAAATTGCATGTGATTCAACTCCATTTAGGACTGGGAAACAAACGCTAGCTCGCCTTCCAAGAAACACACTCTGCTTTTGAGAAAAGAGCGCTCTTCTACTCTACTGTGTTGCCTATGGGGTCCGAACAGTGAGCTAGCTCAGAACAAAAGGACTGTGCTTCCTACACACACGGGCTATATCTACTTCAACTCTGCTTAGGAAACTGACAAGAACAGTAGCTCCTCTTCAGTGCAATACACTGTACATGCTGGGAACAGACGCCAGTGCTATTTGCCCTGTGTATGACAATGGGAGCGCAAAAGTGATTCTTCTTACTAGAAATCACCTCTTGCTCGTAGGACCAGAAACTGCATGTGATAAACTCCATTTAGGAATGGGAAACAAACACTAGCTCGTCTTACAATAAACACACTCTGCTTTTGAGATAAGAGCACTCTTCCACTGTACTTTTTTTCCTATTGGGCTACAACAGTGAGCTTGCTCAGAACAAAAGAACTGTGCTTCCTCCACACACGGGCCATATATAGTTTAACTCTGCTTAGGAAACTGACAAGAACAGTAGATCCTCTTCAGTCCAATACACTGTACTTGCTGGGAACAGACGCCAGTGCTGTTTGCACTGTGAATGGCAATGGGAGCGCAATAATGGCTTTCTTTACCAGAAAACAACTCTTGCTCCTGGGACCAAAAACTGCATGTGATTCAACTCCATTTAGGACTGGTAAACAAACGCTAGCTCGCCTTACAAGAAACACACTCTGCTTTTGAGAAAAGAGCACTCTTCTACTCTAATGTGTTTCCTATGTGGTACGAACATTGAGCTTGCTCAAAACAAAAGAACTGTGCTTCCTACACACACGGGCCATACCTACTTCAACTCTGCTTAGGAAACTGACAAGAACAATAGCTCCTCTTCAGTCCAATACACTGTACATGCTGGGAACAAACACCAGTGCGATTTGCACTGTGTATGGCAATGGGAGCACAATAGTGACTCTTCTTACCAGAAAACAACTCTTGCTCTTAGGACCAGAAACTGCATGTGATTCAACTCAATTTAGAACTGGGAAACAAACACTAGCTCGCCTTACAAGAAACACTTTCTGCTTTTGAGAAAAGAGCACTCTTCTACTCTACTGTGTTTCCTATAGGGACAGAACAGTGTGCTTGCTCAGAACAAAAGAACTGTGCTTCCTACACACACGTGCCATATCTTTTTAAACTCTGCTTAGGAAACTGACAAGAACAGTAGCTCCTCTTCAGTCCAATACACTGTACTTGCTGGGAACAGACGCGAGGGCTATTTTTACTGTGTATGGCAATGGGAGCGCAATAGTGACTCTTCTTGCCAGAAAACAACTCTTGCTTGTAGGACCAAAAACTACATTTGATTCACCTCCATTTAGGACTGGGAAACAAACGCTAGCTAGACTTACAAGAAACACACTCTACTTTTGAGAAAAGAGCATTCCTCTACTCTACTGTGTTTCCTATAGGGCCAGAACAGTGAGCTTGCTCAGAACAAAAGAACTGTGCTTCCTACACACACGGCCATATCTAGTTCAATTCTGCTGACGAAACTGACAAGAACAGTAGCCTCTCTGCAGTCCAATACACTGTACTTGCTGGGAACAGACGCGAGTGCTATTTGCACTGTGTATGGCAAAGGGAGCGCAAAATGGACTCTTCTTACCAGAAAACAACTCTCGCTCGTAGGACCAGAAACTGCATGTGTATTTCAACTCCATTTAGGCCTGGGAAACAAACACTAGCTCGCCTTACAAGAAACACACTCTGCTTTTGACAAAAGAGCACTCTTCTACTCTACTGTGTTTCCTATGGGGTCCAAACAGAGAACTTGCTCAGAACAAAAGAACTGTGCTTCCTACACTCGGGCCATATCTAGTTCAACTCTGCTAAGGAAACTGACAAGAGAAGTAGCTCCTCTTCAGTCCAATACACTGTACTTGCTGGCAACAGATGCCAGTGCTATTTGCACTGTGTATGGCAATGGGAGCGCAACAGTGACTTTCCTTACAAGAAAGCAACTCTTGCTCATAGGACCAAAAACTGCATGTGATTCAACTCCATTTAGGACTGGGAAACAAATGCTAGCTCGCCTTACAAGAAACACACTCTGCTTTTGAGAAAAGAGCACTCTTCTACTCTACTGTGTTTCCTATGGGCTCCGAACAGTGAGCTTGCTCAGAACAAAAGAACTGTGCTTCCTACACACACGGTTCATATCTAGTTCAACTCTGCTTAGGAAAATGACAAGAACAATACCTCCTCTTCAGTCCAATACACTGTACTTGCTGGGAAAATTCGTGTGTGCTATTTGCACTGTGTATGAAAAAGGGAGCGCAATAGTGACTTTCCTTACCAGAAAACAACTCTTGCTCGTGGGACCAAAAACTGCATGTGATTCAACTCCATTTAGGACTGGGAAACAAACGCTACCTCGCCTTACAAGAAACACACTCTGCTTTTGAGAAAAGAACACTCTTCTACTCTACTGTATTTCGTATAGGGCCAAAATAGTGAGCTTGCTCAGAACAAAAGAACTGTGCTTCCTACACACACGGGCCATATCTAGTTCAATTCTGCTTAGGAAACTGACAAGAACAGTTGATCCTCTTCAGTCCAATACACTGTACATGCTGGGAACAGACGCCAGTGCTATTTGCCCTGTGTATGACAATGGGAGCGCAATAGTGACTCTTCTTACCATAAAACAACTCTTGCTCGTAGGAACAGAAACTGCATGTGATTCAACTCCATTTAGGACTGGGAAACAAACGCTAGCTTGCCTTACAAGAAACACACTCTGCTTTTGAGAATGACCACTCTTCTACTCTACTGTGTTTCCTATGGTGTCCGAACAGTCAGCTTGCTCAGAATAAAAGAACTGTGCTTCCTACACACACGGGCTATATATAGTTCAACTCTGCTTAGGAAACTGACAAGAACAGTAGATCCCCTTCAGTGCAAAACACTGTACATGCTGGGAACAGACGCCAGTGCAATTTGCACTGTGTATGGCAATGGGAGCGCAATAGTGACTCTTCTTACCAGAAAACAACTCTTGCTCGTACGACCAGAAATTGCATGTGATTCAACTCCATTTAGGACTGGGAAACAAACGCTAGCTCGCCTTCCAAGAAACACACTCTGCTTTTGAGAAAAGAGCACTCTTCTACTCTACTGTGTTGCCTATGGGGTCCGAACAGTGAGCTAGCTCAGAACAAAAGGACTGTGCTTCCTACACACACGGGCTATATCTACTTCAACTCTGCTTAGGAAACTGACAAGAACAGTAGCTCCTCTTCAGTGCAATACACTGTACATGCTGGGAACAGACGCCAGTGCTATTTGCCCTGTGTATGACAATGGGAGCGCAAAAGTGATTCTTCTTACTAGAAATCACCTCTTGCTCGTAGGACCAGAAACTGCATGTGATAAACTCCATTTAGGAATGGGAAACAAACACTAGCTCGTCTTACAATAAACACACTCTGCTTTTGAGATAAGAGCACTCTTCCACTGTACTTTTTTTCCTATTGGGCTACAACAGTGAGCTTGCTCAGAACAAAAGAACTGTGCTTCCTCCACACACGGGCCATATATAGTTTAACTCTGCTTAGGAAACTGACAAGAACAGTAGATCCTCTTCAGTCCAATACACTGTACTTGCTGGGAACAGACGCCAGTGCTGTTTGCACTGTGAATGGCAATGGGAGCGCAATAATGGCTTTCTTTACCAGAAAACAACTCTTGCTCCTGGGACCAAAAACTGCATGTGATTCAACTCCATTTAGGACTGGTAAACAAACGCTAGCTCGCCTTACAAGAAACACACTCTGCTTTTGAGAAAAGAGCACTCTTCTACTCTAATGTGTTTCCTATGGGGTACGAACATTGAGCTTGCTCAAAACAAAAGAACTGTGCTTCCTACACACACGGGCCATACCTACTTCAACTCTGCTTAGGAAACTGACAAGAACAATAGCTCCTCTTCAGTCCAATACACTGTACATGCTGGGAACAAACACCAGTGCGATTTGCACTGTGTATGGCAATGGGAGCACAATAGTGACTCTTCTTACCAGAAAACAACTCTTGCTCTTAGGACCAGAAACTGCATGTGATTCAACTCAATTTAGAACTGGGAAACAAACACTAGCTCGCCTTACAAGAAACACTTTCTGCTTTTGAGAAAAGAGCACTCTTCTACTCTACTGTGTTTCCTATAGGGACAGAACAGTGTGCTTGCTCAGAACAAAAGAACTGTGCTTCCTACACACACGTGCCATATCTTTTTAAACTCTGCTTAGGAAACTGACAAGAACAGTAGCTCCTCTTCAGTCCAATACACTGTACTTGCTGGGAACAGACGCGAGGGCTATTTTTACTGTGTATGGCAATGGGAGCGCAATAGTGACTCTTCTTGCCAGAAAACAACTCTTGCTTGTAGGACCAAAAACTACATTTGATTCACCTCCATTTAGTACTGGGAAACAAACGCTAGCTAGACTTACAAGAAACACACTCTACTTTTGAGAAAAGAGCATTCCTCTACTCTACTGTGTTTCCTATAAGGCCAGAACAGTGAGCTTGCTCAGAACAAAAGAACTGTGCTTCCTACACACACGGCCATATCTAGTTCAATTCTGCTGATGAAACTGACAAGAACAGTAGCCTCTCTGCAGTCCAATACACTGTACTTGCTGGGAACAGACGCGAGTGCTATTTGCACTGTGTATGGCAAAGGAGCGCAAAATGGACTCTTCTTACCAGAAAACAACTCTCGCTCGTAGGACCAGAAACTGCATGTGTATTTCAACTCCATTTAGGCCTGGGAAACAAACACTAGCTCGCCTTACAAGAAACACACTCTGCTTTTGACAAAAGAGCACTCTTCTACTCTACTGTGTTTCCTATGGGGTCCAAACAGAGAACTTGCTCCGAACAAAAGAACTGTGCTTCCTACACTCGGGCCATATCTAGTTCAACTCTGCTGAGGAAACTGACAAGAGAAGTAGCTCCTCTTCAGTCCAATACACTGTACTTGCTGGCCACAGATGCCAGTGCTATTTGCACTGTGTATGGCAATGGGAGCGCAATAGTGACTTTCCTTACAAGAAAGCAACTCTTGCTCATAGGACCAAAAACTGCATGTGATTCAACTCCATTTAGGACTGGGAAACAAATGCTAGCTCGCCTTACAAGAAACACACTCTGCTTTTGAGAAAAGAGCACTCTTCTACTCTACTGTGTTTCCTATGGGCTCCGAACAGTGAGCTTGCTCAGAACAAATGATCTGTGCTTCCTACACACACGGTCCATATCTAGTTCAACTCTGCTTAGGAAAATGACAAGAACAATACCTCCTCTTCAGTCCAATACACTGTACTTGCTGGGAAAATTCGTGTGTGCTATTTGCACTGTGTATGAAAAAGGGAGCACAATAGTGACTTTATTTACCAGAAAACAACTGTTGCTCGTGGGACCAATAACTACATGTGATTCAACTCCATTTAGGACTGGGAAACAAACGCTACCTCGCCTTACAAGAAACACACTCTGCTTTTGAGAAAAGAACACTCTTCTACTCTACTGTATTTCGTATAGGGCCAAAATAGTGAGCTTGCTCAGAACAAAAGAACTGTGCTTCCTACACACACGGGCCATATCTAGTTCAATTCTGCTAAGGAAACTGACAAGAACAGTAGATCCTCTTCAGTGCAATACACTGTACATGCTGGGAACAGACGCCAGTGCTATTTGCCCTGTGTATGACAATGGGAGCGCAATAGTGACTCTTCTTACCAGAAAACATCTCTTGCTCTTAGGACCTGAAACTGCATTTGATTCAATCCACTTAGGGATGGGAAACAAACGCTAGCTCGCCTTACAAGAAACACGCTCTGCTTTTGAGAATAGGGCACACATCTACTCTACTGTGTTTCCTATGGTGTCCGAACAGTGAGCCTGCTCAGAACAAAAGAATTGTGCTTCCTACACACACGGGCCATATCAAGTCCAACTCTGCTTAGGAAACTGACAGGAACAGTAGATCCTCTTCAGTCCAATACACTGTACTTGCTGGGAACAGACGCCTGTGCTATTTGCACTGTGTATGAATATGGGAGCGTAATAGTGACTCTTCTTACCAAAAAACAACTCTTGCTCGTAGGACCAGAAACTGCATGGGATTCAACTCCATTTAGCACTGGGAAACAAACGCTAGCTCGCCTTACAAGAAACACACTCTTCTTTTGAGAAAAGAGCACTCTTTTATTCTACTGTGTTTCTTGTAGGGCCAAAACAGAGAGCTTGCTCAGAAAAAAAGAACTGTGCTTCCTACACACATGGGTCATATCTAGTTCAACTCTGCTTAGGAACCTGACAAGAACAGTAGATCCTCTTCAGTCTAATACACTGTACATGCTGGGAACAGACGCCAGGTCTATTTGCCCTGTGTATGAAAATGGAATCCCAATAGTGACTCTTCTTACCAGAAAACAACTCTTGCTCGTAGGACCAGAAACTGAATGGGATTCAACTCCATTTAGGACTGGGAAACAAACGCTAGCTAGCCTTACAAAAAACACACTCTGCTTTTGAGAATAGAGCACTCTTCTACTCTACTGTGTTTTCTACAGTGCCAGAACATTGAGCTTGCTGAGAAAAAAAGAACTGTGCTTCCTACACACACGGGCCATATCTAGTTCAACTCTGCTTAGGAAACTGACAAGAACAGTAGCTCCTCTTCAATCCAATACACTGTACTTGCTGGGAACAGACGCGAGTGTTATTTGCACTGTGTACAGCGATGGGAGCACAATAGTGACTCTTATTACCAGAAAACAACTCTTGCTCATAGGACCAGAAACGGCATGTTATTCAACTCCACTTAGGACTGGGAAACAAACGCTAGCTCGCCTTACAAGGAACACGCTCTGCTTTGAGAAAAGGTCACACTTCTACTCTACTGTGTTTCCTATAGAGTCCAAACAGTGAGCTTGCTCAGAACAAAAGAACCGTGCTTTCTACACACACGGGCCATATCTAGTTCAACTCTGCTTAGGAAACTGACAAGAACAGTAGATCCTCTTCAGTCCAATACACTGTACTTGCTGGGAACAGACGCCAGTGATATTTGGACTGTGAATGAAAAAAGGGAGCGCAATAGTGACTCTTCTTAGCAAAAACAACTCTTGCTCGTAGGACCAGAAACTGCATGTGATTCAACTCGATTTAGTACTGGGAAACAAATGCTAGCTCGCCTTACAAGAAACACACTCTGCTTTGGAGAAAAGAGCACTCTTCTATTCTACTGTGTTTCCTGTAGGGCCAGAACAGTGAGCTTGCTCAGAACAAAAGAACTGTGCTTCCTAGACACGGGCCATATCTAGTTCAATTCTGCATAGGAAACTGACAAGAACAGTAGCTCCTCTTCAGTCCAATACACTGTACTTGCTGGGAACAGACGCGAGTCCTTTTTGCCCTGTGTATGGCAATGGGAGCACAATAGTGACTTTCCTTACCAGAAAGCATCCCTTGCTCGTAGGACCAAAAACTGCATGTGATTCAACTCCATTTAGAACTGGGAAACAAACGCTAGCTCACCTTACAAGAAACACACTCTGCTCTTGAGAAAAGAGCACTCTTCTACTCTACTGTGTTTCCTATAGGGACAGAACAGTGAGCTTGCTCAAAACAAAAGAATTGTGCTTCCTACACACACGGGCTATATCTAGTTCAACTCTGCTTAGGAATCTGACAAGAACAGTAGCTCCTCTTCAGTCCAATACACTGTACTTGCTGGGAGCAGACGTGAGTGCTATTTGCGCAGTGTATGGCAAAGGGAGCGAAATAGTGACTCTTCTTACCAGAAAACAACTCTTGCTCGTAGGACCAGAAACTGCATGGGATTCAACTCCGTTTCTGACTGGGAAATAAACACTAGCTAGCCTTACAAGAAACACACTCTGCTTTTGAGAAAAGAGCACTCTTCTACTCTACTGTGTTTACTATGGTGTCCGAAAATTGAGCTTGCTCAAAACAAAAGAACTGTGCTTCACACACACGGGCCATATCTAGTTCAACTCTGCTTAGAAAACTGACAAGAACAGTAGCTCCTCTTCTGTCCAATACACTGTACTTGCTGGGAACAGACGAGAGTGCTATTTGCACTGTGTATGACAATGGTAGCACAATAGTGACTCTTTTTACCAGAAAACAACTCTTGCTTGTAGGACCAGAAACTGCATGTGATTCAACTCCGTTTAGGACTGGGAATCAAACACTAGCTTGCCTTACAAGAAACACACACTGCTTCTGATAAAAAAGAGCACTCTTCTACTCTTCTGTGTTTCCTATAGGTCCAGAACAGTGAGCTTGCTCAGAACAAAAGAACTGTGCTTCCTACACACACGGGCCATATCTAGTTCAACTCTGCTTAGGAAACTGACAAGAACAGTAGCTCCTCTTCAGTCCAATACACTGTACTTGCTGGGAACAGACGCGAGTGCTATTTGCACTGTTTATGGCAAAGGGAACACAATAGTGACTTTCCTTACCAGAAAACATCCCTTGCTCGTAGGACCAGAAACTGCATGTGAATCCACTCCATTTAGGACTGGGAAACAAACGCTACCTCGCTTTACAAGAAACACACTCTGCTTTTGAGAAAAGAGCACTCTTCTACTCTACTGTGTTTCCTATAGGGCCAAAACAGTGTGCTTCCTCAGAACAAAAGAACTGTGCTTCCTACACAAACGGGCTATTACTAGTTCAACTCTGCTTAGGAAACCGACAAGAACAGTAGATCCTCTTCAGTCCAATACACTGTACATGCTGGGAACAGATGCCAGTTCTATTTGCCCTGTGTATGACAATGGGAGGGCAATAGTGACTCTTCTTACCAGAAAACAATTCTTGCTACTAGGATCAGAAACTGAAAGTGATTCAACTCCATTTAGGACTGGGAAACAAACGCTAGCTTGCCTTACAAGAAACACACTCTGCTTTTGAGAAAAGAGCACTCTTCTACTCTACTGTGTTTCCTATGGGGTCTGAAGAGTGAGCTTGCTCAGAACAAAAGAACTGTGCTTCCTAAACACACGGGCCATATCTAGTTCAACTCTGCTTAGGAAACTAACAAGAACAGTAGCTCTTCTTCTGTGCAATACACTGTACTTGCAAAGAACAGTAGCAAGTGTTGTTTGCACTGTGTATGGCAATAGGATTGCAATAGTGACTCTTCTTACCAGAAAACAACTCTTGCTCATAGGACCAAAAACTGCATGTAATTCAACTCCATTTAGGACTGGGAAACAAACGCTAGCTCACCTTACAAGCAACACACTTTGCTTTTGAGAAAAAAGCACTCTTCTACTCTTCTGTGTTTCCTATAGGACCAGAACAGTGAGTTTGCTCAGAACAAAAGAACTGTGCTTCCTACACACACGGGCCATATCTAGTTCAACTCTGCTTAGGAAACTGAAAAGAACAGTAGATCCTCTTCAGTCCAATACACTGTACATGCTGGGAACAGACGCCAGTGCTATTTTCCCTGTGTATGTCAATGGGAGAGCAATAGTGACTCTTCTTACCAGAAAACAACTCTTGCTCCTAGGATCAGAAACTGCATGTGATTCAATTCCATTTAGGACTGGGAAACAAACGCTAGCTCGCCTTACAAGAAACACACTCTGCTTTTGAGAAAAGAGCACTCTTCTACTCTACTGTGTTTCCTATGGGGTCCGAACAGTGAGCTTGCTCAGAACAAAAGAACTGTGCTTCCTACACACACGGGCCATATCTAGTTCAACTCTGCTTAGGAAACTGACAAGAACAGTAGCTCCTCTTCTGTCCAATACACTGTACTTGCAAAGAACAGTAGCGAGTGTTGTTTGCACTGTGTATGGCAATAGGAGCGCAATAGTGACTCTTCTTACCAGAAAACAACTCTTGCTCATAGGACAAGAAATTGAATGTAATTCAACTCCATTTAAAACTGGGGAAAAAAACGCTAGCTCACCTTACAAGAAACACACTATGCTTTTGAGAAAAGAGCACTCTTCTATTCTACTGTGTTTACTATGGTGTCTGAAAATTGAGCTTGCTCAGAACAAAAGAACTGTGCTTCACACACACCGGCCATATCTAGTTCAACTCTCCTTACGAAACTGAGAAGAACAGTAGTTCCTCTTCTGTCGAATACACTGTACTTGCTGGGAACAGACGTGAGTGCTATTTGCACTGTTTATTGCAAAGGGAGCACAATAGTTACTTTCCTTACCAGAAAACTTCCCTTGCTCGTAGGACCAGAAACTGCATGTGATTCAACTCCATTTTGGACTGGGAAACAAACGCTAGCTCGCCTTACAAGAAACACACTCTGCTTTTGAGAAAAGAGCACTCTTCTACTCTACTGTGTTTCCTATAGTGCCAGAACATTGAGCTTGCTGAGAACAAAAGAACTGTGCTTCCTACACACACGGGCCATATCTAGTTCAACTCTGCTTAGGAAACTGACAAGAACAGTAGCTCCTCTTCAGTCCAATACACTGTACTTGCTGGGAACAGACGTGAGTGCTATTTGCACTGTGTACAGCAATGGGAGCACAATAGTGACTCTTCTTACCAGAAAACAACTCTTGCTCATAGGACCAGAAACTGCATGTTATTCAACTCCACTTAGGACTGGGAAACAAACGCTAGCTCGCCTTACAAGAAACACGCTCTGCTTTGAGAAAAGGTCACACTTCTACTCTACTGTGTTTCCTATGGGGTCCGAACAGTGAGCTTGCTCAGAACAAAAGAACTGTGCTTCCTACATACAAAGGCCATATCTAGTTCAACTCTGCTTAGGAAACTGACAAGAGCAGTAGCTCCTCTTCAGTCCAATACACTGTACTTGCTGGGAACAGACGCGAGTGCTATTTGCACTGTGTACGGCAATGGATGCACAATAGTGACTCTTCTTACCAGAAAACATCTCTTGCTCTTAGGACCTGAAACTGCATTTGATTCAATCCACTTAGGGATGGGAAACAAACGCTAGCTCGCCTTACAAGAAACACGCTCTGCTTTTGAGAATAGGGCACACATCTACTCTACTGTGTTTCCTATCGTGTCCGAACAGTGAGCCTGCTCAGAACAAATGAACTGTGCTTCCTACACACACGGGCCATATCAAGTCCAACTCTGCTTAGGAAACTGACAGGAACAGTAGATCCTCTTCAGTCCAATACACTGTACTTGCTGGGAACAGACGCCTGTGCTATTTGCACTGTGTATGAATATGGGAGCGTAATAGTGACTCTTCTTACCAAAAAACAACTCTTGCTCGTGGGACCAGAAACTGCATGGGATTCAACTCCATTTAGCACTGGGAAACAAATGCCAGCTCGCCTTACAAGAAACACACTCTTCTTTTGAGAAAAGAGCACTCTTTTATTCTACTGTGTTTCCTGTAGGGCCAAAACAGAGAGCATGCTCAGAAAAAAAGAACTGTGCTTCCTACACACATGGGTCATATCTAGTTCAACTCTGCTTAGGAACCTGACAAGAACAGTAGATCCTCTTCAGTCTAATACACTGTACATGCTGGGAACAGACGCCAGTTCTATTTGCCCTGTGTATGAAAATGGAATCCCAATAGTGACTCTTCTTACCAGAAAACAACTCTTGCTCGTAGGACCAGAAACTGAATGGGATTCAACTCCATTTAGGACTGGGAAACAAACGCTAGCTAGCCTTACAAAAAACACACTCTGCTTTTGAGAATAGAGCACTCTTCTACTCTACTGTGTTTCCTACAGTGCCAGAACATTGAGCTTGCTGAGAAAAAAAGAACTGTGCTTCCTAGACACGGGCCATATCTAGTTCAATTCTGCATAGGAAACTGACAAGAACAGTAGCTCCTCTTCAGTCCAATACACTATACTTGCTGGGAACAGACGCGAGTCCTTTTTGCCCTGTGTATGGCAATGGGAGCACAATAGTGACTTTCCTTACCAGAAAGCATCCCTTGCTCGTAGGACCAAAAACTGCATGGGATTCAACTCCATTTAGGACTGGGAAACAAACGCTAGCTCACCTTACAAGAAACACACTCTGCTCTTGAGAAAAGAGCACTCTTCTACTCTACTGTGTTTCCTATAGGGACAGAACAGTGAGCTTGCTCAAAACAAAAGAATTGTGCTTCCTACACACACGGGCTATATCTAGTTCAACTCTGCTTAGGAATCTGACAAGAACAGTAGCTCCTCTTCAGTCCAATACACTGTATTTGCTGGGAGCAGACGTGAGTGCTATTTGCGCAGTGTATGGCAAAGGGAGCGAAATAGTGACTCTTCTTACCAGAAAACAACTCTTGCTCGTAGGACCAGAAACTGCATGGGATTCAACTCCGTTTCTGACTGGGAAATAAACACTAGCTAGCCTTACAAGAAACACACTCTGCTTTTGAGAAAAGAGCACTCTTCTACTCTACTGTGTTTACTATGGTGTCCGAAAATTGAGCTTGCTCAGAACAAAAGAACTGTGCTTCACACACACGGGCCATATCTAGTTCAACTCTGCTTAGAAAACTGACAAGAACAGTAGGTCCTCTTCTGTCCAATACACTGTACTTGCTGGGAACAGACGAGAGTGCTATTTGCACTGTGTATGACAATGGTAGCACAATAGTGACTCTTTTTACCAGAAAACAACTCTTGCTCGTAGGACCAGAAACTGCATGTGATTCAACTCCGTTTAGGACTGGGAATCAAACACTAGCTTGCCTTACAGGAAACACACTCTGCTTCTGATAAAAAAGAGCACTCTTCTACTCTTCTGTGTTTCCTATAGGTCCAGAACAGTGAGCTTGCTCAGAACAAAAGAACTGTGCTTCCTACACACACGGGCCATATCTAGTTCAACTCTGCTTAGGAAACTGACAAGAACAGTAGCTCCTCTTCAGTCCAATACACTCTACTTGCTGGGAACAGACGCGAGTGCTATTTGCACTGTTTATGGCAAAGGGAACACAATAGTGACTTTCCTTACCAGAAAACATCCCTTGCTCGTAGGACCAGAAACTGCATGTGGTTCCACTCCATTTAGGACTGGGAAACAAACGCTACCTCACTTTACAAGAAACACACTCTGCTTTTGAGAAAAGAGCACTCTTCTACTCTACTGTGTTTCCTATAGGGCCAAAACAGTGTGCTTCCTCAGAACAAAAGAACTGTGCTTCCTACACAAACGGGCTATTACTAGTTCAACTCTGCTTAGGAAACTGACAAGAACAGTAGATCCTCTTCAGTCCAATACACTGTACATGCTGGGAACAGATGCCAGTGCTATTTGCCCTGTGTATGACAATGGGAGGGCAATAGTGACTCTTCTTACCAGAAAACAATTCTTGCTACTAGGATCAGAAACTGAATGTGATTCAACTCCATTTAGGACTGGGAAACAAACGCTAGCTAGCCTTACAAGAAACACACTCTGCTTTTGAGAAAAGAGCACTCTTCTACTCTACTGTGTTTCCTATGGGGTCTGAAGAGTGAGCTTGCTCAGAAGAAAAGAACTGTGCTTCCTAAACACACGGGCCATATCTAGTTCAACTCTGCTTAGGAAACTAACAAGAACAGTAGCTCTTCTTCTGTGCAATACACTGTACTTGCAAAGAACAGTAGCAAGTGTTGTTTGTACTGTGTATGGCAATAGGATTGCAATAGTGACTCTTCTTACCAGAAAACAACTCTTGCTCATAGGACCAAAAACTGCATGTAATTCAACTCCATTTAGGACTGGGAAACAAACGCTAGCTCACCTTACAAGCAACACACTTTGCTTTTGAGAAAAAAGCACTCTTCTACTCTTCTGTGTTTCCTATAGGACCAGAACAGTGAGCTTGCTCAGAACAAAAGAACTGTGCTTCCTACACACACGGGCCATATCTAGTTCAGCTCTGCTTAGGAAACTGAAAAGAACAGTAGATCCTCTTCAGTCCAATACACTGTACATGCTGGGAACAGACGCCAGTGCTATTTGCCCGTGTCTGTCAATGGGTGCGCAATAGTGACTCTTCTTACCAGAAAACAACTCTTGCTCCTAGGATCAGAAACTGCATGTCATTCAATTCCATTTAGGACTGGGAAACAAACGCTAGCTCGCCTTACAAGAAACATACTCTGCTTTTGAGAAAAGAGCACTCTTCTACTCTACTGTGTTTCCTATGGGGTCCGAACAGTGAGCTTGCTCAGAACAAAAGAACTGTGCTTCCTACACACACGGGCCATATCTAGTTCATCTCTGCTTAGGAAACTGACAAGAAGAGTAGCTCCTCTTTTGTCCAATACACTGTACTTGCAAAGAACAGTAGCGAGTGTTGTTTGCACTGTGTATGGCAATAGGAGCGCAATAGTGACTCTTCTTACCAGAAAACAACTCTTGCTCATAGGACAAGAAATTGAATGTAATTCAACTCCATTTAAAACTGGGGAAAAAAACGCTAGCTCACCTTACAAGAAACACACTATGCTTTTGAGAAAAGAGCACTCTTCTATTCTACTGTGTTTACTATGGTGTCTGAAAATTGAGCTTGCTCAGAACAAAAGAACTGTGCTTCACACACACCGGCCATATCTAGTTCAACTCTCCTTAGGAAACTGACAAGAACAGTAGCTCCTCTTCTGTCGAATACACTGTACTTGCTGGGAACAGACGTGAGTGCTATTTGCACTGTTTATTGCAAAGGGAGCACAATAGTTACTTTCCTTACCAGAAAACTTCCCTTGCTCGTAGGACCAGAAACTGCATGTGATTCAACTCCATTTTGGACTGGGAAACAAACGCTAGCTCGCCTTACAAGAAACACACTCTGCTTTTGAGAAAAGAGCACTCTTCTATTCTACTGTGTTTCCTATGGGGTCCGAACAGTGACCTTGCTCAGAACAAAAGAACTGTGCTTCCTACACACACGGGCCATATCTAGTTCAACTCTGCTTAGGAAACTGACAAGAACAGTAGATCATCTTCAGTCTAATACACTGTACATGCTCAGAACAGACGCCAGTGCTATTTGCCCTCTGTATGACAATGGGAGCGCAATAGTGACTCTTCTTACCAGAAAACAACTCTTGCTCGTAGGACCAGAAACTGCATGTGATTCAACTCCAGTTAGGACTTGGAAACAAACGCTAGCTCGCCTTACAAGAAACACACTCTGCTTTTGAGTAAAGAGCACTCTTCTATTCTACTGTGTTTCCTATGGGGTCCGAACAATGAGCTTGCTCAGAACAAAGAACTATGCTTCCTACACACACGGGCCATATCTAGTTCAACTCTGCTTAGGAAACTGACAAGAGCAGGAGCTCCTCTTCAGTCCAATACACTGTACTTGCTGGGAACAGACACGAGTGCTATTTGCACTGTGTATGGCAAAGGGAACACAATAGTGACTTTCCTTTCCAGAAAACAACTCTTGCTCGAAGGACCAGAAACTGCATGTGATTCAACTCCATTTAGGACTGGGAAACAAATGCAAGCTCTCCTTACAAGAAACACACTCTGCTTTTGAGAAAAGAGCACTCTTCTACTCTACTGTGTTTCCTATAGGCCAGAAGAGTGAGCTAGCTCAGAACAAAAGAACTGTGCTTCCTACACACACGGTCCATATCTAGTTCAACTCTGCTTAGGAAACTGACAAGAACAGTAGATCCTTTTCAGTCCAATACACTTTACATGCTGGGAACAGAGGCCAGTGCCATTTGCCCTGTGTATGACAATGGGAGCGCAATAGTGACTCTACTTACCATAAAACAACTCTTGCTCGTAGGAACAGAAACTGCATGTGATTGAACTCCTTTTAGGACTGGGAAACAAATGCTAGCTCGCCTTACAAGAAACACATTCTGCTTTTGAGAAAAGTGCACTCTTCTACTCTACTGTGTTTCCTATAGGGCCAGAAGAGTGAAGATGCTCGGAACAAAAGAACTGTGCTTCATACACACGGGCCATATCTACTTCAACTCTCCTTAGGAAACTGACAAGAACAGTAGCTCCTCTTCTGTCGAATACACTGTACTTGCTGGGAACAGACGTGAGTGCTATTTGTACTGTTTATTGCAAAGGGAGCACAATAGTTACTTTCCTTACCAGAAAACTTCCCTTGCTCGTAGGACAAGAAACTGCATGTGATTCAACTGCATTTTGGACTGGGAATCAAAGGCTAGCTCGCCTTACAAGAAACACACTCTGCTTTTGAGAAAAGAGCACTCTTCTATTCTACTGTGTTTCCTATGGGGTCCGAACAGTGACCTTGCTCAGAACAAAAGAACTGTGCTTCCTACACACACGGGCCATATCTAGTTCAACTCTGTTTAGGAAACTGACAAGAACAGTAGATCATCTTCAGTCCAATACACTGTACATGCTGGGAACAGACACCAGTGCTATTTGCCCTGTGTATGACAATGGGAGCACAATAGTGACTCTTCTTACCAGAAAACAACTCTTGCTCATAGGACCAGAAACTGCATGGGATTCAACTACATTTAGGACTGGGAAACAAACGCTAGCTCGCCTTACAAGAAACACACTCTGCTTTTGAGAAAAGAGCACTCTTCTATTCTACTGTGTTTCCTATGGGGTCCGAACAGTGAGCTTGCTCAGAACAAAAGAACTGTGCTTCCTACACACACGGGCCATATCTAGTTGAACTCTGCTTAGGAAACCGACAAGAGCAGTAGATCCTCTTCAGTCCAATACACTGTAATTGCTGGGAACAGACGCGAGGGCTATTTGCACTCTGTATGGCAAAGGGAACACAATAGTGACTTTCCTTTCCAGAAAACAACTCTTGCTTGTAGGACCAGAAACTGCATGGGATTCAACTCCATTTAGCACTGGGAAACAAACGCTAGCTCGCCTTACAAGAAACACACTCTTCTTTTGAGAAAAGAGCACTCTTTTATTCTACTGTGTTTCTTGTAGGGCCAAAACAGAGAGCTTGCTCAGAAAAAAAGAACTGTGCTTCCTACACACATGGGTCATATCTAGTTCAACTCTGCTTAGGAACCTGACAAGAACAGTAGATCCTCTTCAGTCTAATACACTGTACATGCTGGGAACAGACGCCAGTTCTATTTGCCCTGTGTATGAAAATGGAATCCCAATAGTGACTCTTCTTACCAGAAAACAACTCTTGCTCGTAGGACCAGAAACTGAATGGGATTCAACTCCATTTAGGACTGGGAAACAAACGCTAGCTAGCCTTACAAAAAACACACTCTGCTTTTGAGAATAGAGCACTCTTCTACTCTACTGTGTTTCCTACAGTGCCAGAACATTGAGCTTGCTGAGAAAAAAAGAACTGTGCTTCCTACACACACGGGCCATATCTAGTTCAACTCTGCTTAGGAAACTGACAAGAACAGTAGCTCCTCTTCAATCCAATACACTGTACTTGCTGGGAACAGACGCGAGTGTTATTTGCACTGTGTACAGCGATGGGAGCACAATAGTGACTCTTATTACCAGAAAACAACTCTTGCTCATAGGACCAGAAACGGCATGTTATTCAACTCCACTTAGGACTGGGAAACAAACGCTAGCTCGCCTTACAAGAAACACGCTCTGCTTTGAGAAAAGGTCACACTTCTACTCTACTGTGTTTCCTATAGAGTCCAAACAGTGAGCTTGCTCAGAAAAAAAGAACCGTGCTTTCTACACACACGGGCCATATCTAGTTCAACTCTGCTTAGGAAACTGACAAGAACAGTAGATCCTCTTCAGTCCAATACACTGTACTTGCTGGGAACAGACGCCAGTGCTATTTGGACTGTGAGTGACAAAGGGAGCGCAATAGTGACTCTTCTTAGCAAAAACAACTCTTGCTCGTAGGACCAGAAACTGCATGTGATTCAACTCGATTTAGTACTGGGAAACAAACGCTAGCTCGACTTACAAGAAACACACTCTGCTTTTGAGAAAAGAGCACTCTTCTATTCTACTGTGTTTCCTGTAGGGCCAGAACAGTGAGCTTGCTCAGAACAAAAGAACTGTGCTTCCTAGACACGGGCCATATCTAGTTCAATTCTGCATAGGAAACTGACAAGAACAGTAGCTCCTCTTCAGTCCAATATACTATACTTGCTGGGTACAGACGCGAGTCCTTTTTGCCCTGTGTATGGCAATGGGAGCACAATAGTGACTTTCCTTACCAGAAAGCATCCCTTGCTCGTAGGACCAAAAACTGCATGTGATTCAACTCCATTTAGAACTGGGAAACAAACGCTAGCTCACCTTACAAGAAACACACTCTGCTCTTGAGAAAAGAGCACTCTTCTACTCTACTGTGTTTCCTATAGGGACAGAACAGTGAGCTTGCTCAAAACAAAAGAATTGTGCTTCCTACACACACGGGCTATATCTAGTTCAACTCTGCTTAGGAATCTGACAAGAACAGTAGCTCCTCTTCAGTCCAATACACTGTATTTGCTGGGAGCAGACGTGAGTGCTATTTGCGCAGTGTATGGCAAAGGGAGCAAAATAGTGACTCTTCTTACCAGAAAACAACTCTTGCTCGTAGGACCAGAAACTGCATGGGATTCAACTCCGTTTCTGACTGGGAAATAAACACTAGCTAGCCTTACAAGAAACACACTCTGCTTTTGAGAAAAGAGCACTCTTCTACACTACTGTGTTTACTATGGTGTCCGAAAATTGAGCTTGCTCAGAACAAAAGAACTGTGCTTCACACACACGGGCCATATCTAGTTCAACTCTGCTTAGAAAACTGACAAGAACAGTAGTACCTCTTCTGTCCAATACACTGTACTTGCTGGGAACAGACGAGAGTGCTATTTGCACTGTGTATGACAATGGTAGCACAATAGTGACTCTTTTTACCAGAAAACAACTCTTGCTCGTAGGACCAGAAACTGCATGTGATTCAACTCCGTTTATGACTGGGAATCAAACACTAGCTTGCCTTACAAGAAACACACTCTGCTTCTGATAAAAAAAGAGCACTCTTCTACTCTTCTGTGTTTCCTATAGGTCCAGAACAGTGAGCTTGCTCAGAACAAAAGAACTGTGCTTCCTACACACACGGGCCATATCTAGTTCAACTCTGCTTAGGAAACTGACAAGAACAGTAGCTCCTCTTCAGTCCAATACACTGTACTTGCTGGGAACAGACGCGAGTGCTATTTGCACTGTTTATGGCAAAGGGAACACAATAGTGACTTTCCTTACCAGAAAACATCCCTTGCTCGTAGGACCAGAAACTGCATGTGATTCCACTCCATTTAGGACTGGGAAACAAACGCTACCTCCCTTTACAAGAAACACACTCTGCTTTTGAGAAAAGAGCACTCTTCTACTCTACTGTGTTTCCTATAGGGCCAAAACAGTGTGCTTCCTCAGAACAAAAGAACTGTGCTTCCTACACAAACGGGCTATTACTAGTTCAACTCTGCTTAGGAAACTGACAAGAACAGTAGATCCTCTTCAGTCCAAAACACTGTACATGCTGGGAACAGATGCCAGTGCTATTTGCCCTGTGTATGACAGTGGGAGCGCAATAGTGACTCTTCTTACCAGAAAACAATTCTTGCTACTAGGACCAGAAACTGAATGTGATTCAACTCCATTTAGGACTGGGAAACAAACGCTAGCTAGCCTTACAAGAAACACACTCTGCTTTTGAGAAAAGAGCACTCTTCTACTCTACTGTGTTTCCTATGGGGTCTGAAGAGTGAGCTTGCTCAGAACAAAAGAACTGTGCTTCCTAAACACACGGGCCATATCTAGTTCAACTCTGCTTAGGAAACTAACAAGAACAGTAGCTCTTCTTCTGTGCAATACACTGTACTTGCAAAGAACAGTAGCAAGTGTTGTTTGTACTGTGTATGGCAATAGGATTGCAATAGTGACTCTTCTTACCAGAAAACAACTCTTGCTCATAGGACCAAAAACTGCATGTAATTCAACTCCATTTAGGACTGGGAAACAAACGCTAGCTCACCTTACAAGCAACACACTTTGCTTTTGAGAAAAAAGCACTCTTCTACTCTTCTGTGTTTCCTATAGGACCAGAACAGTGAGCTTGCTCAGAACAAAAGAACTGTGCTTCCTACACACACGGGCCATATCTAGAACAACTCTGCTTAGGAAACTGAAAAGAACAGTATATCCTCTTCAGTCCAATACACTGTACATGCTGGGAACAGACGCCAGTGCTATTTGCCCTGTGTATGTCAATGGGAGCGCAATAGTGACTCTTCTTACCAGAAAACAACTCTTGCTCCTAGGATCAGAAACTGCATGTGATTCAATTCCATTTAGGACTGGGAAACAAACGCTAGCTCGCCTTACAAGAAACACACTCTGCTTTTGAGAAAAGAGCACTCTTCTACTCTACTGTGTTTCCTATGGTGTCCGAACAGTGAGCTTGCTCAGAACAAAAGAACTGTGCTTCCTACACACACGGGCCATATTAGTTCAACTCTGCTTAGGAAACTGACAAGAACAGTAGCTCCTCTTTTGTCCAATACACTGTACTTGCAAAGAACAGTAGCGAGTGTTGTTTGCACTGTGTATGGCAATAGGAGCGCAATAGTGACTCTTCTTACCAGAAAACAACTCTTGCTCATAGGACAAGAAATTGAATGTAATTCAACTCCATTTAAAACTGGGGAAAAAATGCTAGCTCACCTTACAAGAAACACACTATGCTTTTGAGAAAAGAGCACTCTTCTATTCTACTGTGTTTACTATGGTGTCTGAAAATTGAGCTTGCTCAGAACAAAAGAACTGTGCTTCACACACACCGGCCATATCTAGTTCAACTCTCCTTAGGAAACTGACAAGAACAGTAGCTCCTCTTCTGTCGAATACACTGTACTTGCTGGGAACAGACGTGAGTGCTATTTGCACTGTTTATTGCAAAGGGAGCACAATAGTTACTTTCCTTACCAGAAAACTTCCCTTGCTCGTAGGACCAGAAACTGCATGTGATTCAACTCCATTTTGGACTGGGAAACAAACGCTAGCTCACCTTACAAGAAACACACTCTGCTTTTGAGAAAAGAGCACTCTTCTATTCTACTGTGTTTCCTATGGGGTCCGAACAGTGACCTTGCTCAGAACAAAAGAACTGTGCTTCCTACACACACGGGCCATATCTAGTTCAACTCTGCTTAGGAAACTGACAAGAACAGTAGATCATCTTCAGTCCATTACACTGTACATGCTCAGAACAGACGCCAGTGCTATTTGCCCTCTGTATGACAATGGGAGCGCAATAGTGACTCTTCTTACCAGAAAACAACTCTTGCTCGTAGGACCAGAAACTGCATGTGATTCAACTCCATTTAGGACTTGGAAACAAACGCTAGCTCGCCTTACAAGAAAAACACTCTGCTTTTGAGTAAAGAGCACTCTTCTATTCTACTGTGTTTCCTATGGGGTCCGAACAGTGAGCTTGCTCAGAACAAAGAACTATGCTTCCTACACACACGGGCCATATCTAGTTCAACTCTGCTTAGGAAACTGACAAGAGCAGGAGCTCCTCTTCAGTCCAATACACTGTACTTGCTGGGAACAGACACGAGTGCTATTTGCACTGTGTATGGCAAAGGGAACACAATAGTGACTTTCCTATCCAGAAAACAACTCTTGCTCGAAGGACCAGAAACTGCATGTGATTCAACTCCATTTAGGACTGGGAAACAAATGCAAGCTCTCCTTACAAGAAACACACTCTGCTTTTGAGAAAAGAGCACTCTTCTACTCTACTGTGTTTCCTATAGGCCAGAAGAGTGAGCTAGCTCAGAACAAAAGAACTGTGCTTCCTACACACACGGGCCATATCTAGTTCAACTCTGCTTAGGAAACTGACAAGAACAGTAGATCCTTTTCAGTCCAATATACTTTACATGCTGGGAACAGAGGCCAGTGCCATTTGCCCTGTGTATGACAATGGGAGCGCAATAGTGACTCTACTTACCATAAAACAACTCTTGCTCGTAGGAACAGAAACTGCATGTGATTGAACTCCTTTTAGGACTGGGAAACAAATGCTAGCTCGCCTTACAAGAAACACATTCTGCTTTTGAGAAAAGTGCACTCTTCTACTCTACTGTGTTTCCTATAGGGCCAGAAGAGTGAAGTTGCTCGGAACAAAAGAACTGTGCTTCATACACACGGGCCATATCTACTTCAACTCTCCTTAGGAAACTGACAAAAACAGTAGCTCCTCTTCTGTCGAATACACTGTACTTGCTGGGAACAGACGTGAGTGCTATTTGCACTGTTTATTGCAAAGGGAGCACAATAGTTACTTTCCTTACCAGAAAACTTCCCTTGCTCGTAGGACAAGAAACTGCATGTGATTCAACTGCATTTTGGACTGGGAATCAAAGGCTAGCTCGCCTTACAAGAAACACACTCTGCTTTTGAGAAAAGAGCACTCTTCTATTCTACTGTGTTTCCTATGGGGTCCGAACAGTGACCTTGCTCAGAACAAAAGAACTGTGCTTCCTACACACACGGGCTATATCTAGTTCAACTCTGTTTAGGAAACTGACAAGAACAGTAGATCATCTTCAGTCCAATACACTGTACATGCTGGGAACAGACACCAGTGCTATTTGCCCTGTGTATGACAATGGGAGCGCAATAGTGACTCTTCTTACCAGAAAACAACTCTTGCTCGTAGGACCAGAAACTGCATGTGATTCAACTACATTTAGGACTGGGAAACAAACGCTAGCTCGCCTTACAAGAAACACACTCTGCTTTTGAGAAAAGAGCCCTCTTCTACCTAAAGTGTTTCCTATGTGGTCCTAACAGTGAGCTTGCTCTGAACAAAAGAACTGTGCTTCCTACACACACGGGCCATATCTAGTTCAACTCCGATTAGGAAACTGACAAGAACAGTAGCTCCTCTTCAGTCCAATACACTGTACTTCCTGGGAACAGACGCGAGTGCTATTTGCACTGTTTATGGCAATGGGAGCATAATAGTGACTCTTCTTACCAGAAAACACCTCTTACTCTTAGGACCAGAAACTGCATGGGATTCAACTCCATTTCGGACTTGGAAACAAACGCTAGCTCGCCTTACAAGAAACACACTCTGCTTTTGAGAAAAGAGCACTCTTCTACTCTACTGTGTTTCCTATAGGGCCAGAATAGTGAGCTTGCTCAGAACAAAAGAACTGTGCTTCCTACACACACGGGCCATATCTAGTTCAACTCTGCTTAGGAAACTGACAAGAGCAGTTGGTCCTCCTCAGTCCAATACACTGTACATGCTGGGAACAGACGCAGTGATTTTTGCCCTGTGTATGATAATGGGAGCACAATAGTGACTCTTCTTACCAGAAAACAAATCTTGCTCGTAGGACCATAAACTGCATGTGATTCAAATCCATTTAGAACTGGGAAACAAACGCTAGCTAACCTTACAAGAAACAGACTCTGCTTTTGAGAAAAGAGCACTCTTCTACTCTACTGTGTTTCCTATAGTGTCCGAACAGTGAGCTTGCTCCGAACAAAATAACTGTGCTTCCTACACACACGGGCCATATCTAGTTCAACTCTGTTTAGGAAACTGACAAGAACAGTAGCTACTCTTCTGTACTTGCTGGGAACAGACGCCAGTGCTATTTTCACTGTGTATGGCAATGGGAGCACAATAGTGAGTCTTCTAAGCAGAAAACAACTCTTGCACTTAGGCCCAAAAACTGCATGTGATTCAACTCCATTTAGGACTGGGAAACAAACGCTAGCTCGCCTTACAAGAAACACACTCTGCTTTTGAGAAAAGAGCACTCTTCTACTCTACTGTGTTTCCTATAGGGACAGAATAGTGAGCTTGCTCAGAACAAAAGAAATGTGTTTCCTACACACATGGGCCATATCTAGATCAATTTTGCTTAGGAAACTGACAAGGACAGTAGATCCTCTTCAGTCCAATACACTGTACATGCTGGGAACAGACGCCAGTGCTATTTGCCCTGTGTATGACAATGGGAGCACAATAGTGACTCTTCTTACCAGAAAACAACTCTTGCTCATAGGAACAGAAACTGCATGTGATTCAACTCCATTTAGGACTGAAAAACAAACACTAGCACGCCTTACAAGAAACACACTCTGCTTTTGTGAAATGGACACTCTTCTACTCTAATGTGTTTACGATAGGGCCAAAACAGTGAGCTTGCTCAGAACAAAAGAACTGTGCATCCTACACACACGGCCATATCTAGTTCAATTCTGCTTAGGAAACTGACAAGAACAGTAGATCCTCTTCAGTCCAATACACTGTACATGCTGGGAATAGACGCCAGTGCTATTTGCCCTGTGTATGACAATATGAGCGCAATAGTGACTGTTCTTAGCAGAAAACAACTCTTGCTCGTAGGACAAGAAACTGCATGTGATTCAACTCCATTTAGGACTGCGAAACAAACGCTACCTCGCCTTACAAGAAACACACTCTTTTTGAGAAAAGAGCCCTCTTCTACTCTAAAGTGTTTCCTATGGGGTCCGAACAGTGAGCTTGCTCAGAACAAAAGAACTGTGCTTCCTACACACACGGGCCATATCTAGTTCAACTCTGCATAGAAACTGACAAGAACAGTAGCTCCTCTTCAGTCCAGTGCACTGTACTTCCTGGGAACAGATGCGAGTGCTATTTGCACTTTGTATGGCAATGGGAACGCAATGTGACTTTCCTTACCAGAAAACAACTCTTGCTCATGGGACCAAAAACTGCATGTGATTCAACTCCATTTAGGACTGGGAAACAAACACTAGCTCGCCTTACAAGAAACACACTATGCTTTTGAGAAAAGAGCACTCTTCTACTCCACTGTGTTTCCTATAGGGCCAGAATAGTGAGCTTGCTCAGAAAAAAAGAACTGTGCTTCCTACACAAACGGCATTATCTAGTTCAATTCTGCTTGGGAAACTGAAAAGAACAGTAGATCCACTTCATTCCAATACACTGTACATGCTGGGAATAGACGCCAGTGCTATTTGCCCTGTGTTTGACAATGGGATCGCAACAGTGACTCTTCTTACCAGAAAACAACTCTTGCTCATAGGACCAGAAACTGCATGTGATTCAACTCCATTTAGGACTGGGAAACAAACGCCAGCTCGCCTTACAAGAAATACACTCTGCTTTTGAGAAAAGAGCACTCTTCTACTCTACTGTGTTTCCTATAGGGCCAGAATAGTGAGCTTGCTAAGAACAAAAGAACTGTGCTTCCTACACACACGGGCTATATCTAGTTCAACTCTGCTTAGGAAACTGACAAGAACAGTTGGTCCTCTTCAGTCCAATACACTGTACTTGCTTGCGAACAGACGCGAGTGCTATTTGCACTGTGTATGGCAATGGGAGCGCAATAGTGACTCTTCTTACCAGAAAACAACTCTTGCTCGTAGGACCAGAAACTGCATGTGATTCAACTCCAGTTAGGACTTGGAAACAAACGCTAGCTCGCCTTACAAGAAACACACTCTGCTTTTGAGTAAAGAGCACTCTTCTATTCTACTGTGTTTCCTATGGGGTCCGAACAATGAGCTTGCTCAGAACAAAGAACTATGCTTCCTACACACACGGGCCATATCTAGTTCAACTCTGCTTAGGAAACTGACAAGAGCAGGAGCTCCTCTTCAGTCCAATACACTGTACTTGCTGGGAACAGACACGAGTGCTATTTGCACTGTGTATGGCAAAGGGAACACAATAGTGACTTTCCTTTCCAGAAAACAACTCTTGCTCGAAGGACCAGAAACTGCATGTGATTCAACTCCATTTAGGACTGGGAAACAAATGCAAGCTCTCCTTACAAGAAACACACTCTGCTTTTGAGAAAAGAGCACTCTTCTACTCTACTGTGTTTCCTATAGGCCAGAAGAGTGAGCTAGCTCAGAACAAAAGAACTGTGCTTCCTACACACACGGTCCATATCTAGTTCAACTCTGCTTAGGAAACTGACAAGAACAGTAGATCCTTTTCAGTCCAATACACTTTACATGCTGGGAATAGAGGCCAGTGCCATTTGCCCTGTGTATGACAATGGGAGCGCAATAGTGACTCTACTTACCATAAAACAACTCTTGCTCGTAGGACCAGAAACTGCATGTGATTGAACTCCTTTTAGGACTGGGAAACAAATGCTAGCTCGCCTTACAAGAAACACATTCTGCTTTTGAGAAAAGTGCACTCTTCTACTCTACTGTGTTTCCTATAGGGCCAGAAGAGTGAAGATGCTCGGAACAAAAGAACTGTGCTTCATACACACGGGCCATATCTACTTCAACTCTCCTTAGGAAACTGACAAGAACAGTAGCTCCTCTTCTGTCGAATACACTGTACTTGCTGGGAACAGACGTGAGTGCTATTTGCACTGTTTATTGCAAAGGGAGCACAATAGTTACTTTCCTTACCAGAAAACTTCCCTTGCTCGTAGGACAAGAAACTGCATGTGATTCAACTGCATTTTGGACTGGGAATCAAAGGCTATCTCGCCTTACAAGAAACACACTCTGCTTTTGAGAAAAGAGCACTCTTCTATTCTACTGTGTTTCCTATGGGGTCCGAACAGTGACCTTGCTCAGAACAAAAGAACTGTGCTTCCTACACACACGGGCCATATCTAGTTCAACTCTGTTTAGGAAACTGACAAGAACAGTAGATCATCTTCAGTCCTATACACTGTACATGCTGGGAACAGACACCAGTGCTATTTGCCCTGTGTATGACAATGGGAGCGCAATAGTGACTCTTCTTACCAGAAAACAACTCTTGCTCGTAGGACCAGAAACTGCATGGGATTCAACTACATTTAGGACTGGGAAACAAACGCTAGCTCGCCTTACAAGAAACACACTCTGCTTTTGAGAAAAGAGCACTCTTCTATTCTACTGTGTTTCCTATGTGGTCCGAACAGTGAGCTTGCTCAGAACAAAAGAACTGTGCTTCCTACACACACGGGCCATATCTAGTTGAACTCTGCTTAGGAAACCGACAAGAGCAGTAGATCCTCTTCAGTCCAATACACTGTAATTGCTGGGAACAGACGCGAGGGCTATTTGCACTCTGTATGGCAAAGGGAACACAATAGTGACTTTCCTTTCCAGAAAACAACTCTTGCTTGTAGGACCAGAAACTGCATGGGATTCAACTCCATTTAGCACTGGGAAACAAACGCTAGCTCGCCTTACAAGAAACACACTCTTCTTTTGAGAAAAGAGCACTCTTTTATTCTACTGTGTTTCTTGTAGGGCCAAAACAGAGAGCTTGCTCAGAAAAAAAGAACTGTGCTTCCTACACACATGGGTCATATCTAGTTCAACTCTGCTTAGGAACCTGACAAGAACAGTAGATCCTCTTCAGTCTAATACACTGTACATGCTGGGAACAGACGCCAGTTCTATTTACCCTGTGTATGAAAATGGAATCCCAATAGTGACTCTTCTTACCAGAAAACAACTCTTGCTCATAGGACCAGAAACTGAATGGGATTCAACTCCATTTAGGACTGGGAAACAAACGCTAGCTAGCCTTACAAAAAACACACTCTGCTTTTGAGAATAGAGCACTCTTCTACTCTACTGTGTTTCCTACAGTGCCAGAACATTGAGCTTGCTGAGAAAAAAAGAACTGTGCTTCCTACACACACGGGCCATATCTAGTTCAACTCTGCTTAGGAAACTGACAAGAACAGTAGCTCCTCTTCAATCCAATACACTGTACTTGCTGGGAACAGACGCGAGTGTTATTTGCACTGTGTACAGCGATGGGAGCACAATAGTGACTCTTATTACCAGAAAACAACTCTTGCTCATAGGACCAGAAACGGCATGTTATTCAACTCCACTTAGGACTGGGAAACAAACGCTAGCTCGCCTTACAAGAAACACGCTCTGCTTTGAGAAAAGGTCACACTTCTACTCTACTGTGTTTCCTATAGAGTCCAAACAGTGAGCTTGCTCAGAAAAAATGAACCGTGCTTTCTACACACACGGGCCATATCTAGTTCAACTCTGCTTAGGAAACTGACAAGAACAGTAGATCCTCTTCAGTCCAATACACTGTACTTGCTGGGAACAGACGCCAGTGCTATTTGGACTGTGAGTGACAAAGGGAGCGCAATAGTGACTCTTCTTAGCAAAAACAACTCTTGCTCGTAGGACCAGAAACTGCATGTGATTCAACTCGATTTAGTACTGGGAAACAAACGCTAGCTCGCCTTACAAGAAACACACTCTGCTTTTGAGAAAAGAGCACTCTTCTATTCTACTGTGTTTCCTGTAGGGCCAGAACAGTGAGCTTGCTCAGAACAAAAGAACTGTGCTTCCTAGACACGGGCCATATCTAGTTCAATTCTGCATAGGAAACTGACAAGAACAGTAGCTCCTCTTCAGTCCAATACACTATACTTGCTGGGAACAGACGCGAGTCCTTTTTGCCCTGTGTATGGCAATGGGAGCACAATAGTGACTTTCCTTACCAGAAAGCATCCCTTGCTCGTAGGACCAAAAACTGCATGTGATTCAACTCCATTTAGAACTGGGAAACAAACGCTAGCTCACCTTACAAGAAACACACTCTGCTCTTGAGAAAAGAGCACTCTTCTACTCTACTGTGTTTCCTATAGGGACAGAACAGTGAGCTTGCTCAAAACAAAAGAATTGTGCTTCCTACACACACGGGCTATATCTAGTTCAACTCTGCTTAGGAATCTGACAAGAACAGTAGCTCCTCTTCAGTCCAATACACTGTATTTGCTGGGAGCAGACGTGAGTGCTATTTGCGCAGTGTATGGCAAAGGGAGCAAAATAGTGACTCTTCTTACCAGAAAACAACTCTTGCTCGTAGGACCAGAAACTGCATGGGATTCAACTCCGTTTCTGACTGGGAAATAAACACTAGCTAGCCTTACAAGAAACACACTCTGCTTTTGAGAAAAGAGCACTCTTCTACACTACTGTGTTTACTATGGTGTCCGAAAATTGAGCTTGCTCAAAACAAAAGAACTGTGCTTCACACACACGGGCCATATCTAGTTCAACTCTGCTTAGAAAACTGACAAGAACAGTAGTACCTCTTCTGTCCAATACACTGTACTTGCTGGGAACAGACGAGAGTGCTATTTGCACTGTGTATGACAATGGTAGCACAATAGTGACTCTTTTTACCAGAAAACAACTCTTGCTCGTAGGACCAGAAACTGCATGTGATTCAACTCCGTTTAGGACTGGGAATCAAAGACTACCTTGCCTTACAAGAAACACACTCTGCTTCTGATAAAAAAGAGCACTCTTCTACTCTTCTGTGTTTCCTATAGGTCCAGAACAGTGAGCTTGCTCAGAACAAAAGAACTGTGCTTCCTACACACACGGGCCATATCTAGTTCAACTCTGCTTAGGAAACTGACAAGAACAGTAGCTCCTCTTCAGTCCAATACACTGTACTTGCTGGGAACAGACGCGAGTGCTATTTGCACTGTTTATGGCAAAGGGAACACAATAGTGACTTTCCTTACCAGAAAACATCCCTTGCTCGTAGGACCAGAAACTGCATGTGATTCCACTCCATTTAGGACTGGGAAACAAACGCTACCTCGCTTTACAAGAAACACACTCTGCTTTTGAGAAAAGAGCACTCTTCTACTCTACTGTGTTTCCTATAGGGCCAAAACAGTGTGCTTCCTCAGAACAAAAGAACTGTGCTTCCTACACAAACGGGCTATTACTAGTTCAACTCTGCTTAGGAAACTGACAAGAACAGTAGATCCTCTTCAGTCCAAAACACTGTACATGCTGGGAACAGATGCCAGTGCTATTTGCCCTGTGTATGACAATGGGAGGGCAATAGTGACTCTTCTTACCAGAAAACAATTCTTGCTACTAGGACCAGAAACTGAATGTGATTCAACTCCATTTAGGACTGGGAAACAAACGCTAGCTAGCCTTACAAGAAACACACTCTGCTTTTGAGAAAACAGCACTCTTCTACTCTACTGTTTTTCCTATGGGGTCTGAAGAGTGAGCTTGCTCAGAAGAAAAGAACTGTGCTTCCTAAACACACGGGCCATATCTAGTTCAACTCTGCTTAGGAAACTAACAAGAACAGTAGCTCTTCTTCTGTGCAATACACTGTACTTGCAAAGAACAGTAGCAAGTGTTGTTTGTACTGTGTATGGCAATAGGTTTGCAATAGTGACTCTTCTTACCAGAAAACAACTCTTGCTCATAGGACCAAAAACTGCATGTAATTCAACTCCATTTAGGACTGGGAAACAAACGCTAGCTCACCTTACAAGCAACACACTTTGCTTTTGAGAAAAAAGCACTCTTCTACTCTTCTGTGTTTCCTATAGGACCAGAACAGTGAGCTTGCTCAGAACAAAAGAACTGTGCTTCCTACACACACGGGCCATATCTAGTTCAACTCTGCTTAGGAAACTGAAAAGAACAGTAGATCCTCTTCAGTCCAATACACTGTACATGCTGGGAACAGACGCCAGTGCTATTTGCCCTGTGTATGTCAATGGGAGCGCAATAGTGACTCTTCTTACCAGAAAACAACTCTTGCTCCTAGGATCAGAAACTGCATGTGATTCAATTCCATTTAGGACTGGGAAACAAACGCTAGCTCGCCTTACAAGAAACACACTCTGCTTTTGAGAAAAGAGCACTCTTCTACTCTACTGTGTTTCCTATGGGGTCCGAACAGTGAGCTTGCTCAGAACAAAAGAACTGTGCTTCCTACACACACGGGCCATATTAGTTCAACTCTGCTTAGGAAACTGACAAGAACAGTATCTCCTCTTTTGTCCAATACACTGTACTTGCAAAGAACAGTAGCGAGTGTTGTTTGCACTGTGTATGGCAATAGGAGCGCAATAGTGACTCTTCTTACCAGAAAACAACTCTTGCTCATAGGACAAGAAATTGAATGTAATTCAACTCCATTTAAAACTGGGGAAAAAATGCTAGCTCACCTTACAAGAAACAAACTATGCTTTTGAGAAAAGAGCACTCTTCTATTCTACTGTGTTTACTATGGTGTCTGAAAATTGAGCTTGCTGAGAACAAAAGAACTGTGCTTCACACACACCGGCCATATCTAGTTCAACTCTCCTTAGGAAACTGACAAGAACAGTAGCTCCTCTTCTGTCGAATACACTGTACTTGCTGGGAACAGACGTGAGTGCTATTTGCACTGTTTATTGCAAAGGGAGCACAATAGTTACTTTCCTTACCAGAAAACTTCCCTTGCTCGTAGGACCAGAAACTGCATGTGATTCAACTCCATTTTGGACTGGGAAACAAACGCTAGCTCACCTTACAAGAAACACACTCTGCTTTTGAGAAAAGAGCACTCTTCTATTCTACTGTGTTTCCTATGGGGTCCGAACAGTGACCTTGCTCAGAACAAAAGAACTGTGCTTCCTACACACACGGGCCATATCTAGTTCAACTCTGCTTAGGAAACTGACAAGAACAGTAGATCATCTTCAGTCCATTACACTGTACATGCTCAGAACAGACGCCAGTGCTATTTGCCCTCTGTATGACAATGGGAGCGCAATAGTGACTCTTCTTACCAGAAAACAACTCTTGCTCGTAGGACCAGAAACTGCATGTGATTCAACTCCATTTAGGACTTGGAAACAAACGCTAGCTTGCCTTACAAGAAACACACTCTGCTTTTGAGTAAAGAGCACTCTTCTATTCTACTGTGTTTCCTATGGGGTCCGAACAGTGAGCTTGCTCAGAACAAAGAACTATGCTTCCTACACACACGGGCCATATCTAGTTCAACTCTGCTTAGGAAACTGACAAGAGCAGGAGCTCCTCTTCAGTCCAATACACTGTACTTGCTGGGAACAGACACGAGTGCTATTTGCACTGTGTATGGCAAAGGGAACACAATAGTGACTTTCCTTTCCAGAAAACAACTCTTGCTCGAAGGACCAGAAACTGCATGTGATTCAACTCCATTTAGGACTGGGAAACAAATGCAAGCTCTCCTTACAAGAAACACACTCTGCTTTTGAGAAAAGAGCACTCTTCTACTCTACTGTGTTTCCTATAGGCCAGAAGAGTGAGCTAGCTCAGAACAAAAGAACTGTGCTTCCTACACACACGGGCCATATCTAGTTCAACTCTGCTTAGGAAACTGACAAGAACAGTAGATCCTTTTCAGTCCAATATACTTTACATGCTGGGAACAGAGGCCAGTGCCATTTGCCCTGTGTATGACAATGGGAGCGCAATAGTGACTCTACTTACCATAAAACAACTCTTGCTCGTAGGAACAGAAACTGCATGTGATTGAACTCCTTTTAGGACTGGGAAAAAAATGCTAGCTCGCCTTACAAGAAACACATTCTGCTTTTGAGAAAAGTGCACTCTTCTACTCTACTGTGTTTCCTATAGGGCCAGAAGAGTGAAGTTGCTCGGAACAAAAGAACTGTGCTTCATACACACGGGCCATATCTACTTCAACTCTCCTTAGGAAACTGACAAAAACAGTAGCTCCTCTTCTGTCGAATACACTGTACTTGCTGGGAACAGACGTGAGTGCTATTTGCACTGTTTATTGCAAAGGGAGCACAATAGTTACTTTCCTTACCAGAAAACTTCCCTTGCTCGTAGGACAAGAAACTGCATGTGATTCAACTGCATTTTGG
The DNA here is from genome assembly GCF_949786415.1 of Peromyscus eremicus. Classification (NCBI taxonomy): domain Eukaryota; kingdom Metazoa; phylum Chordata; class Mammalia; order Rodentia; family Cricetidae; genus Peromyscus; species Peromyscus eremicus. Next base: position 25,220 of record NW_026736630.1, on the reverse strand, counting down.
ACTGGGAATCAAAGGCTAGCTCGCCTTACAAGAAACACACTCTGCTTTTGAGAAAAGAGCACTCTTCTATTCTACTGTGTTTCCTATGGGGTCCGAACAGTGACCTTGCTCAGAACAAAAGAACTGTGCTTCCTACACACACGGGCCATATCTAGTTCAACTCTGTTTAGGAAACTGACAAGAACAGTAGATCATCTTCAGTCCAATACACTGTACATGCTGGGAACAGACACCAGTGCTATTTGCCCTGTGTATGACAATGGGAGCGCAATAGTGACTCTTCTTACCAGAAAACAACTCTTGCTCGTAGGACCAGAAACTGCATGTGATTCAACTACATTTAGGACTGGGAAACAAACGCTAGCTCGCCTTACAAGAAACACACTCTGCTTTTGAGAAAAGAGCCCTCTTCTACTCTAAAGTGTTTCCTATGGGGTCCTAACAGTGAGCTTGCTCTGAACAAAAGAACTGTGCTTCCTACACACACGGGCCATATCTAGTTCAACTCCGATTAGGAAACTGACAAGAACAGTAGCTCCTCTTCAGTCCAATACACTGTACTTCCTGGGAACAGACGCGAGTGCTATTTGCACTGTTTATGGCAATGGGAGCATAATAGTGACTCTTCTTACCAGAAAACACCTCTTGCTCTTAGGACCAGAAACTGCATGGGATTCAACTCCATTTCGGACTTGGAAACAAACGCTAGCTCGCCTTACAAGAAACACACTCTGCTTTTGAGAAAAGAGCACTCTTCTACTCTACTGTGTTTCCTATAGGGCCAGAATAGTGAGCTTGCTCAGAACAAAAGAACTGTGCTTCCTACACACACGGGCCATATCTAGTTCAACTCTGCTTAGGAAACTGACAAGAACAGTTGGTCCTCCTCAGTCCAATACACTGTACATGCTGGGAACAGACGCAGTGATTTTTGCCCTGTGTATGATAATGGGAGCACAATAGTGACTCTTCTTACCAGAAAACAAATCTTGCTCGTAGGACCATAAACTGCATGTGATTCAAATCCATTTAGAACTGGGAAACAAACGCTAGCTAACCTTACAAGAAACAGACTCTGCTTTTGAGAAAAGAGCACTCTTCTACTCTACTGTGTTTCCTATAGTGTCCGAACAGTGAGCTTGCTCCGAACAAAATAACTGTGCTTCCTACACACACGGGCCATATCTAGTTCAACTCTGCTTAGGAAACTGACAAGAACAGTAGCTACTCTTCTGTACTTGCTGGGAACAGACGCCAGTGCTATTTTCACTGTGTATGGCAATGGGAGCACAATAGTGAGTCTTCTAAGCAGAAAACAACTCTTGCACTTAGGCCCAAAAACTGCATGTGATTCAACTCCATTTAGGACTGGGAAACAAACGCTAGCTCGCCTTACAAGAAACACACTCTGCTTTTGAGAAAAGAGCACTCTTCTACTCTACTGTGTTTCCTATAGTGCCAGAATAGTGAGCTTGCTCAGAACAAAAGAAATGTGTTTCCTACACACATGGGCCATATCTAGATCAATTTTGCTTAGGAAACTGACAAGGACAGTAGATCCTCTTCAGTCCAATACACTGTACATGCTGGGAACAGACGCCAGTGCTATTTGCCCTGTGTATGACAATGGGAGCACAATAGTGACTCTTCTTACCAGAAAACAACTCTTGCTCATAGGAACAGAAACTGCATGTGATTCAACTCCATTTAGGACTGAAAAACAAACACTAGCACGCCTTACAAGAAACACACTCTGCTTTTGTGAAATGGACACTCTTCTACTCTAATGTGTTTACGATAGGGCCAAAACAGTGAGCTTGCTCAGAACAAAAGAACTGTGCATCCTACACACACGGCCATATCTAGTTCAATTCTGCTTAGGAAACTGACAAGAACAGTAGATCCTCTTCAGTCCAATACACTGTACATGCTGGGAATAGACGCCAGTGCTATTTGCCCTGTGTATGACAATATGAGCGCAATAGTGACTGTTCTTAGCAGAAAACAACTCTTGCTCGTAGGACAAGAAACTGCATGTGATTCAACTCCATTTAGGACTGCGAAACAAACGCTACCTCGCCTTACAAGAAACACACTCTTTTTGAGAAAAGAGCCCTCTTCTACTCTAAAGTGTTTCCTATGGGGTCCGAACAGTGAGCTTGCTCAGAACAAAAGAACTGTGCTTCCTACACACACGGGCCATATCTAGTTCAACTCTGCATAGAAACTGACAAGAACAGTAGCTCCTCTTCAGTCCAGTGCACTGTACTTCCTGGGAACAGATGCGAGTGCTATTTGCACTTTGTATGGCAATGGGAACGCAATGTGACTTTCCTTACCAGAAAACAACTCTTGCTCATGGGACCAAAAACTGCATGTGATTCAACTCCATTTAGGACTGGGAAACAAACACTAGCTCGCCTTACAAGAAACACACTATGCTTTTGAGAAAAGAGCACTCTTCTACTCTACTGTTTTTCCTATAGTGCCAGAATAGTGAGCTTGCTCAGAAAAAAAGAACTGTGCTTCCTACACAAACGGCATTATCTAGTTCAATTCTGCTTGGGAAACTGAAAAGAACAGTAGATCCACTTCATTCCAGTACACTGTACATGCTGGGAATAGACGCCAGTGCTATTTGCCCTGTGTTTGACAATGGGATCGCAACAGTGACTCTTCTTACCAGAAAACAACTCTTGCTCATAGGACCAGAAACTGCATGTGATTCAACTCCATTTAGGACTGGGAAACAAACGCCAGCTCGCCTTACAAGAAATACACTCTGCTTTTGAGAAAAGAGCACTCTTCTACTCTACTGTGTTTCCTATAGGGCCAGAATAGTGAGCTTGCTAAGAACAAAAGAACTGTGCTTCCTACACACACGGGCTATATCTAGTTCAACTCTGCTTAGGAAACTGACAAGAACAGTTGGTCCTCTTCAGTCCAATACACTGTACTTGCTTGCGAACAGACGCGAGTGCTATTTGCACTGTGTATGGCAATGGGAGCGCAATAGTGACTCTTCTTACCAGAAAACAACTCTTGCTCGTAGGACCAAAAACTGCTTGTGATTCAACTCCATTTTTGACTGGGAAACAAACACTATCTCGCATTACAAGAAACACACTGTGGTTTGGAGAAAAAATAACTCTTCTACTCTACTGTGTTTCCTATATTGCCAGAACAGTGAGTTTTCTCAGAACAAAAGAACTGTGCTTCCTACACAAACGGGCCATATCTAGTTCAACTTTGCTTAGGAAACTGACAAGAACAGTAGCTCCTCTTCAGTCCAATACATTGTACTTGCTGGGAACAGACGCGAGTGCTATTTGCAGTGTATGTGGCAATTAGAGCACAATACTGAATCTTCTTACCAGAAAACAACTCTTGCTCTTAGGACCAGAAACTGCATGGGATTCAACTCCATTTCGGACTTGGAAACAAACGCTAGCTCGCCTTACAAGAAACACACTCTGCTTTTGAGAAAAGAGCACTCTTCTACGCTACGGTGTTTCCTATGGGGTCTGAACAGTGAGCTTGCTCAGAAAAAAAGAACTGTGCTTCCTACACAAACGGCCTTATCTAGTTCAATTCTGCTCGGGAAACTGACAAGAACAGTAGATCCTCTTCATTCCAATACACTGTACATGCTGGGAATAGACGCCAGTGCTACTTGCCCTGTGTTTGACAATGGGAGCGCAACCGTGACTCTTCTTACCAGAAAACAACTCTTGCTCGTAGGACCAGAAACTGCTTGTGATTCAACTCCATTTAGGACTGGGAAACAAACTCTATCTCGCCTTACAAGAAACACACTCTGCTTTTGAGAAAAGAGCACTCTTCTACTCTATTGTGTTTCCTATAGGGCAAAAACAGTGAGCTTGCTCAGAACAAAAGAACTGTGCTTCCTACACACACGGTTCATATCTAGTTCAATTCTGCTTAAAAAACTGACAAGAATAGTAGATCCTCTTCAGTACAATACACTGTACTTGCTGGGAACAGACGCGAGTGCTATTTGCCCTGTGTATGACAATGGGAGCGCAATAGTGACTCTTCTTACCAAAAAACAACTCTTGCTCGTAGGACCAGAAACTGCATGTGATTCAACTCCATTTAGGACTGCGAAACAAACGTTAGCTCGCCTTACAAGAAACACACTCTGCTTTTGAGAAAAGAGTACTCTTCTACTCTACTGTGTTTCCTTTGGGGTCGAAACAGTGAGCTTGCTCAGAACAAAAGAACTGTGCTTCCTACACACACGGGCCATATCTAGTTCAACTCTGCTTAGGAAACTGACAAGAACAGTAGCTCCTCTTCAGTCCAATACACTGTACTTGCTGGGAACAGACGCGAGGGCTATTTGCCCTCTATATAGTAATGGGAGGACAATAGTGACTCTTCTCACCAGAAAACACCTCTTGCTCTTAGGAACAGAAACTGCATGGGATTCAACTCCATTTCAGACTGGGAAACAAACGCTAGCTCGCCTTACAAGAAACACACTCTGCTTTTGAGAAAAGAGCACTCTTCTACTCTACTGTGTTTCCTATAGTGTCCGAAAAGTGAGCTTGCTCCAAACAAAAGAACTGTGCTTCCTACACACACGGGCCATATCTAGTTCAACTCTGCTTAGGAAACTGACAAGAACAGTAGCTACTCTTCAGTCCAGTGTACTGTACTTGCTGGGAACAGATGCGAGTGCTATTTGCACTGTGTATGGCAATGGGAGCGCAATAGTGAGTCTTCTAAGCAGAAAACAACTCTTGCACTTAGGCCCAAAAACTGCATGTGATTCAACTCCATTTAGGACTGGGAAACAAACTCTAGCTTGCCTTACAAGAAAAACACACTCTGCTTTTGAGAAAAGAGCACTCTTCTACTCTACTGTGTTTCCTATAGGGCCAGAATAGTGAGCTTGCTCAGAACAAAAGAAATGTGTTTCCTACACACACGGGCCATATCTAGATCAATTCTGCTTAGGAAACTGACAAGGACAGTAGATCCTCTTCAGTCCAATACACTGTACATGCTGGGAACAGACGCCAGTGCTATTTGCCCTGTGTATGACAATGGGAGCACAATAGTGACTCTTCTTACCAGAAAACAACTCTTGCTCATAGGACCAGAAACTGCATGTGATTCAACTCCATTTAGGACTGAAAAACAAACACTAGCACGCCTTACAAGAAACACACTCTGCTTTTGTGAAATGGACACTCTTCTACTCTAATGTGTTTACGATAGGGCCAAAACAGTGAGCTTGCTCAGAACAAAAGAACTGTGCATCCTACACACACAGCCATATCTAGTTCAATTCTGCTTAGGAAACTGACAAGAACAGTAGATCCTCTTCAGTCCAATACACTGTACATGCTGGGAATAGACGCCAGTGCTATTTGCCCTGTGTATGACAATGGGAGCACAATAGTGACTCTTCTTAACAGAAAACAACTCTTGCTCGTAGGAACAGAAACTGCCTGTGATTCAACTCCATTTAGGCCTGCGAAACAAACGTTAGCTCGCCCAACAAGAAACACACTCTGCTTTTGAGAAAAGAGCACTCTTCTACTCTACTGTGTTTCCTTTGGGGTCCAAACAGTGAGCTTGCTCAGAACAAAAGAACTGTGCTTCCTACACACACGGGCCATATCTAGTTCAACTCTGCTTAGGAAACTGACAAAAACAGTAGCTCCTCTTCAGTCCAATACACTGTACTTGCTGGGAACAGACGCGAGTGCTATTTGCCCTCTATATGGCAATGGGAACGCAATAGTGACTCTTCTTACCAGAAAACAACTCTTGCTCTTAGGACCAGAAACTGCATGGGATTCAACTCCATTTCGGTCTTGGAAACAAACGCTAGCTCGCCTTACAAGAAACACACTCTGCTTTTGAGAAAAGAGCACTCTTCTACTCTAATGTGTTTCCTATGGAGTCCGAACAGTGAGCTTGCTCAGAAAAAAAGAACTGTGCTTCCTTCACAAACGGCCTTATCTAGTTCAATTCTGCTCGGTAAACTGACAAGAACAGTAGATCCTCTTCATTCCAATACACTGTACATGCTGGGAATAGACGCCAGTGCTTTTTGCCCTGTGTTTGACAATGGGAGTGCAACCGTGACTCTTCTTACCAGAAAACAACTCTTGCTCGTAGGACCAGAAACTGCATGTGATTCAACTCCATTTAGGACTGGGAAACAAACTGTATCTCACCTTACAAGAAACACACTCTGCTTTTGAGAAAAGAGCACTCTTCTACTCTATTGTGTTTCCTATAGGGCAAAAACAGTGAGCTTGCTCAGAACAAAAGAACTGTGCTTCCTACACACACGGTCATATCTAGTTCAATTCTGCTTAAAAAACTGACAAGAATAGTAGATCCTCTTCAGTCCAATACACTGTACTTGCTGGGAACAGACGCGAGTGCTTTTTGCCCTGTGTATGACAATGGGAGCGCAATAGTGACTCTTCTTACCAGAAAACAACTCTTGCTCGTAGGACCAGAAACTGCATGGGATTCAACTCCATTTCTGACTGGGAAACAAACAATAGCTCGCCTTACAAGAAACACACTCTGCTTTTGAGAAAAGAGCACTCTTCTACTCTACAGTGTTTCCTATGGGTTCCGAACAGTGAGCTTGCTGAGAACAAAAAAACTGTGCTTCCTACACACACGGGCCATATCTAGTTCAATTCTGCTTAGGAAATTGACAAGAACAGTACCTCATCTTCAGTCCAATACACTGTACTTGCTGCGAACAGACGTGAGTGCTATTTGCACTGTGTATGGCAATGGGAGCGCAATAGTGACTCTTCTTACCAGAAAACAACTCTTGCTTGTAGGACAAAAAACTGCTTGTGATTCAACTCCATTTTGGAGTGGGAAACTAACACTATCTGGCCTTACAAGAAACACACTCTGGTTTTTAGAAAAGATAACACTTCTACTCTACTGTGTTTCCTATATTGCCAGAACAGTGAGCTTGCTCAGAACAAAGAACTGTGCATCCTACACAAACGGGCCATATCTAGTTCAACTTTGCTTAGGAAACTGACAAGAACAGTAGCTCCTCTTCAGTCCAATACACTGTACTTGCTGGGAACAGACGCGAGTGCTATTTGCAGTGTATGTGGCAATTGGAGCAAAATACTGAATCTTCTTACCAGAAAACAACTCTTGCTCTTAGGACCAGAAACTGCATGGGATTCAACTCCATTTCGGACTTGGAAACAAACGCTAGCTCGCCTTACAAGAAACACACTCTGCTTTTGAGAAAAGAGCACTCTTCTACTCTACGGTGTTTTCTATGGGGTCTGAACATTGAGCTTGCTCAGAAAAAAAGTACTGTGCTTCCTACACAAACGGCATTATCTAGTTCAATTCTGCTCGGGAAACTGACAAGAACAGTAGATCCTCTTCATTCCAATACACTGTACATGCTGGGAATAGACGCCAGTGCTATTTGCCCTGTGTTTGAAAATGGGAGCGCAACAGTGATTCTTCTTACCAGAAAACAACTCTTGGTCGTAGGACCAGAAACTGCATGTGATTCAACTCCATTTAGGACTGGGAAACAAACTGTATCTCGCCTTACAAGAAACACACTCCCCTTTTGAGAAAAGAGCACTCTTCAACTCTATAGTGTTTCCTATGGGATCCGACCAGTGAGCTTGCTGAGAACAAAAAAACTGTGCTTCCTACACACACGGGCCATATCTAGTTCAATTCTGCTTAGGAAATTGACAAGAACAGTACCTCATCTTCAGTCCAATACACTGTACTTGCTGCGAACAGACGTGAGTGCTATTTGCACTGTGTATGGCAATGGGAGCGCAATAGTGACTCTTCTTAGCAGAAAACAACTCTTGCTTGTAGGACAAAAAACTGCTTGTGATTCAACTCCATTTTGGAGTGGGAAACTAACACTATCTGGCCTTACAAGAAACACACTCTGGTTTTGAAAAAAGATAACACTTCTACTCTACTGTGTTTCCTATATTGCCAGAACAGTGAGCTTGCTCAGAACAAAAGAACTGTGCATCCTACACAAACGGGCCATATCTAGTTCAACTTTGCTTAGGAAACTGACAAGAACAGTAGCTCCTCTTCAGTCCAATACACTGTACTTGCTGGGAACAGACGCGAGTGCTATTTGCAGTGTATGTGGCAATTGGAGCAAAATACTGAATCTTCTTACCAGAAAACAACTCTTGCTCTTAGGACCAGAAACTGCATGGGATTCAAATCCATTTCGGACTTGGAAACAAACGCTAGCTCGCCTTACAAGAAACACACTCTGCTTTTGAGAAAAGAGCACTCTTCTACTCTACGGTGTTTTCTATGGGGTCTGAACATTGAGCTTGCTCAGAAAAAAAGTACTGTGCTTCCTACACAAACGGCATTATCTAGTTCAATTCTGCTCGGGAAACTGACAAGAACAGTAGATCCTCTTCATTCCAATACACTGTACATGCAGGGAATAGACGCCAGTGCTATTTGCCCTGTGTTTGAAAATGGGAGCGCAACAGTGATTCTTCTTAGCAGAAAACAACTATTGCTCGTAGCACCAGAAACTGCATGTGATTCAACTCCATTTAGGACTGGGAAACAAACTGTATCTTGCCTTACAAGAAACACACTCCCCTTTTGAGAAAAGAGCACTCTTCAACTCTATAGTGTTTCCTATGGGATCCGACCAGTGAGCTTGCTGAGAACAAAAAAACTGTGCTTCCTACACACACGGGCCATATCTAGTTCAATTCTGCTTAGGAAATTGACAAGAACAGTACCACATCTTCAGTCCAATACACTGTACTTGCTGCGAACAGACGTGAGTGCTATTTGCACTGTGTAAGGCAATGGGAGCGCAATAGTGACTCTTCTTACCAGAAAACAACTCTTGCTTGTAGGACAAAAAACTGCTTGTGATTCAACTCCATTTTGGAGTGGGAAACTAACACTATCTGGCCTTACAAGAAACACTCTCTGGTTTTTAGAAAAGATAACACTTCTACTCTACTGTGTTTCCTATATTGCCAGAACAGTGAGCTTGCTCAGAACAAAAGAACTGTGCATCCTACACAAACGGGCCATATCTAGTTCAACTTTGCTTAGGAAACTGACAAGAACAGTAGCTTCTCTTCAGTCCAATACACTGTACTTGCTGGGAACAGACGCGAGTGCTATTTGCAGTGTATGTGGCAATTGGAGCAAAATACTGAATCTTCTTACCAGAAAACAACTCTTGCTCTTAGGACCAGAAACTGCATGGGATTCAACTCCATTTCGGACTTGGAAACAAATGCTAGCTCGCCTTACAAGAAACACACTCTGCTTTTGAGAAAAGAGCACTCTTCTACTCTACGGTGTTTTCTATGGGGTCTGAACATTGAGCTTGCTCAGAAAAAAAGTACTGTGCTTCCTACACAAACGGCATTATCTAGTTCAATTCTGCTCGGGAAACTGACAAGAACAGTAGATCCTCTTCATTCCAATACACTGTACATGCTGGGAATAGACGCCAGTGCTATTTGCCCTGTGTTTGAAAATGGGAGCGCAACAGTGATTCTTCTTACCAGAAAACAACTCTTGCTCGTAGGACCAGAAACTGCATGTGATTCAACTCCATTTAGGACTGGGAAACAAACTGTATCTCGCCTTACAAGAAACACACTCCCCTTTTGAGAAAAGAGCACTCTTCAACTCTATAGTGTTTCCTATGGGATCCGACCAGTGAGCTTGCTGAGAACAAAAAAACTGTGCTTCCTACACACACGGGCCATATCTAGTTCAATTCTGCTTAGGAAATTGACAAGAGTAGTACCTCATCTTCAGTCCAATACACTGTACTTGCTGCGAACAGACGCGAGTGCTATTTGCACTGTGTATGGCAATGGGAGCCCAATAGTGACTCTTCTTACCAGAAAACAACTCTTGCTCGTAGGACCAGAAACTGCTTGGGATTCAACTCCATTTAGGACTGGGAAACAAACGCTAGCTCTCCTTACAAGAAGCACACTCTGCTTTTGAGAAAAGAGGACTCTTCTACTCTACAGTGTTTCCTATGGGGTCCGAACAGTGAGCTTGCTCAGAACAAAAGAACTGTGCTTCCTACACACACGGGCCATATCTAGCTCAACTCCACTGGAAACTGACAAGAACAGTAGCTCCTCTTCAGTCCAATACACTGTACTTAATGGGAACAGACGCGAGTGCTATTTGCACTGTGTATGGAAATGGGAGCACAATAGTGACTTTCCTACCAGAAAACAACTCTTGCTCATGGGACCAAAAACTGCTTGTGATTCAACTCCATTTTGGACTGGGAAACAAACACTATCTCGTCTTACAAGAAACACACTCTGGTTTTGAGAAAAGATAACACTTCTACTCTACTGTTATTCCTATATTGCCAGAACAGTGAGCTTTCTCAGAACAAATGAACTGTGCTTCCTACACAAACGGGCCATATCTAGTTCAACTCTGCTTAGGAAACTGACAAGAACGGTAGCTCCTCTTCAGTCCAATACACTGTACTTGCTGGGAACAGACGCGAGTGCTATTTGAACTGTGTAGGGCAAAGGGAGCGCAATAGTGACTTTCCTTACCAGAAAACATCCCTTGCTCATAGGACCAAAAGCTGCATGTGATTCAACTCCATTTAGGACTGGGAAACAAACGCTAGCTCACCTTAAAAGAAACACACTCTGCTTTTGAGAAAAGAGCACTCTTCTACTCTACTGTGTTTCCTATAGGGCAAGAACAGTGAGCTTGATCAGAACAAAAGAACTGTGCTTCATACACACACGGGCTATATCTAGTTCAACTCTGCTTAGGAAACTGAAAAGAACAGTAGCTCCTCTTCAGTCCAATACACTGTACTTGCTGGGAGCAGAAGCGAGTGCAATTTGCACTGTGTATGGCAATGGTAGCACAATAGTGACTCTTCTTACCAGAAAACAACTCTTGCTCGTAGGACCAGAAACTGCATGTGATTCAACTCCATTATGGACTGGGAAACAAACGCTAGCTCGCCTTACAAGAAACACACTCTGCTTTTGAGTAAAGAGCACTCTTCTACTCTTCTGTGTTTCCTATAGGGCCAGAAGAGTGAGCTTGCTCTGAAAAAATGATGTGGGCTTCCTTAACACACGGGCCATATATAGTTCAACTCTGCTTAGGAAACTGACAAGAACAGTAGCTCCTCTTCAGTCTAATACACTGTACTTGCTGGGAACAGACGCGAGTGCTATTTGCCCTGTGTATGGCAATGGGAGTGCAATAGTGACTCTCCTTACCAGAAAACAACTCTTGCTTGTAGGACCAGAAACTGCATGTGATTCAACGCCTTTAGGACTTGGAAACAAACGCTATCTTGCCTTAGGAGAAACACACTCTGCTTTTGAGAAAAGAGCACTCTTCTACTCTACTGTGTTTCCTATAGGGCCAGAACAGTGAGCTTGCTCAGAACAAAAGAACTGTGCTTCTACACACACAGGCCATATCTAATTCAACTCTGCTTAGGAAACTGACAAGAACAGTAGATCCTCTTCTTTCCAATACACTGTACTTGCTGGGAACAGACACGAGTGCTATTTGCACTGTGTATGGCAATGGTAGCACAATAGTGACTCTTTTTACCAGAAAAATCTCTTGCTCGTAGGACCTGAAACTGCATGTGATTCAACTCCATTTACGACTGCAAAACAAACGCTAGCTCGCCTTACAAGAAACACACTCTACTTTTGAGAAAAGAGCACACATCTACTCTACAGTGTTTCCTATGGGGTCTGAACAGTGAGCTTGTTCAGAACAAAAGAACTGTGTTTCCTACACACACGGGCCATATCTAGTTCAACTCTGCTTAGGAAACTGACAAGGACAGTAGCTCCTCTTCTGTCCAAGACACTGTACTTGCAAAGAACAGTAGCAAGTGTTGTTTGCACTGTGTATGGCAATAGGAGCGCAATAGTGACTCTTCTTACCAGAAAACAACTCTTGCTCATAGGACAAGAAACTGCATGTAATTCAACTACATTTAGGACTGGGAAACAAACGATAGCTCACCTTACAAGAAACACACTCTGCTTTTGAGAAAAGAGCACTCTTCTACTTTACTGTGTTTCCTTTAGGGCCAGAACAGTGAGCTTGCTCAAAACAAAAGGACTGTGCTTCCTACACACACGGGCTATATCTAGTTCAACTCTGCTTAGGAAACTGAAAAGAACAGTAGCTCCTCTTCAGTCCAATACACTGTACTTGCTGGGAGTAGACGCGAGTGCTATTTGCACTGTGTATGGCAAAGAAAGCGAAATAGTGACTCTTCTTACCAGAAAACAACTCTTGCTCGTAAGACCAGAAACTCCATGGGATTCAACTCCATTTCTGACTGGTAAACAAACACTAGCTCACCTTAAAAGAAACACACTCTGCTTTTGAGAAAAGAGCACTCTTCTACTCCACTGTGTTTAGAATGGGGTCCGAAAATTTAGCTTGCTCAGAACAAAAGAACTGTGCTTCACACACACGGGCCATATCTAGTTCAACTCTCCTTAGGAAACTGACAAGAAGAGAAGCTCCTCTTCTGTCCAATACACTGTACTTGCTGGGAACAGACGCGAGTGCTATTTGCACTGTGTATGGCAATGGTAGAAAAATAGTGACTCTTCTTACTAGAAAATAACTCTTGCTCGTAGGACCAGAAACTGCATGTGATTCAACTCAATTTAGGACTGGGAAACAAACGCTAGCTCACCTTACAAGAACCACACTCTGCTTCTGAGAAAAGAGCACTCTTCTACTCTTCTGTGTTTCCTATAGGGCCAGAAGAGTGTGCTTGCTCCGAACAAAAGAACTGTGCTTCCTATAGACACGAGCCATATCTAGTTGAACTCTGCTTAGGAAACTGACAAGAACAGTAGCTCCTCTTCAGTCCAATACACTGTACTTGCTGGGAACAGACGTGAGTGCTATTTGCACTGTTTATCGCAAAGGGAGCACAATAGTGACTTTCCTTACCAGAATACATCTTTTGCTCATAGGACCAGAAACTTCATGTGATTCAACTCCATTTTGGACTGAGAAACAAATGCTAGCTTGCCTTACAAGAAACACACTCTGCTTTTGAGAAAAGAGCACACTTCTACTCTACTGTGTTTCCTATAGTGCCAGAACAGTGAGCTTGCTCAGAACAAAAGAACTGTGCTTCCTAAACACACGGGCCATATCTAGTTCAACTCTGCTTAGGAAACTGACAAGAGCAGTAGATCATCTTCAGTCCAATACACTGTACTTGCTGGGAACAGACGCGAGTGCTATTTGCCCTGTGTATGACAATGGGAGCGCAATAGTGACTCTTCTTACCAGAAAACAACTCTTGTTCGTAGGACCAGAAACTGCATGTGACTCAACTAGATTTAGGACGGGAAAAAAACGCTAGCTCGCCTTACAAGAAACACTCTCTGCTTTTGAGAAAAGAGCACTCTTCTACTCGACTGTGTTTCCTATAGGGCCAGAATAGTGAGCTTGCTCAGAACAAAAGAACTGTGCATACTACACACACTGGCTATATCTAGTTCAACTCTGCATAGGAAACTGACAAGAACAGTTGGTCCACTTCAGTCCAATACACTGTACTTGCTGGGAACAGACGCCAGTGCTATTTGCCCTGTGTATGACAATGGGAGATCAATAGTGACTCTTCTGACCAGAAAAATCTCTTGCTCGTAGGACCTGAAACTGCATGTGATTCAACTCCATTTAGGACTGCAAAACAAACGCTAGCTCGCCTTACAAGAAACACACTCTGCTTTTGAGAAAAGAGCACTCTTCTACTCTACAGTGTTTCCTATGGTGTCTGAACAGTGAGCTTGCTCAGAACAAAAGAACTGTGTTTCCTACACACGGGCCATATCTAGTTCAACTCTACCTAGGAAACTGACAAGAACAGTAGCTCCTCTTCAGTCCAATACACTGTACTTGCTGGGAACAGACGCGAGTGCTATTTGCACTGTGTATGGCAATGGGAGCACAATAGTGACTTTCCTTACCAGAAAACAACTCTTGCTTGTAGGACCAAAAACTGCATGTGATTCAACTCCATTTAGGACTGCTAAACAAACGCTAGCTCGCCTTACAAGAAACACACTCTGCTTATAATAAAAGAGCACTCTTCTACTCTACTGTGTTTCCTATAGGGCCAGAATAGTGAGCTTGCTCAGAACAAAAGAACTGTGTTTCCCACACACACAGGCCATATCTAGATCAATTCTGCTTAGGAAACTGACAAGGACAGTAGATCCTCTTCAGTCCAATACACTGTACATGCTCGGAACAGACGCCAGTGCTATTTGCCCTGTGTATGACAATGGGAGCACAATAGTGACTCTTCTTACCAGAAAACAACTCTTGCTCGTAGGACCAGAAACTGCATGTGATTCAACTCCATTTAGGACTGAAAAACAAACACTAGCACGCCTTACAAGAAACACACTCTGCTTTTGTGAAAAGGACACTCTTCTACTCTAATGTGTTTACGATAGGGCCAAAACAGTGAGCTTGCTCAGAACAAAAGAACTGTGCATCCTACACACACGGCCATATCTAGTTCAATTCTGCTTAGGAAACTGACAAGAACAGTAGATCCTCTTCAGTTCAATACACTGTACATGCTGGGAATAGACGCCAGTGCTATTTGCCCTGTGTATGACAATGGGATCGCAATAGTGACTCTTCTTACCAGAAAACAACTCTTGCTCGTAGGACCAGAAACTGCATGTGATTCAACTCCATTTAGGACTGCGAAACAAACGTTAGCTCGCCTTACAAGAAACACACTCTGCTTTTGAGAAAAGAGTACTCTTCTACTCTACTCTGTTTCCTTTGGGGTCGAAACAGTGAGCTTGCTCAGAACAAAAGAACTGTGCTTGCTACACACACGGGCCATATCTAGTTCAACTCTGCTTAGGAAACTGACAAGAACAGTAGCTCCTCTTCAGTCCAATACACTGTACTTGCTGGGAACAGACGCGAGTGCTATTTGCCCTCTATATGGCAATGGGAGGACAATAGTTACTCTTCTCACCAGAAAACACCTCTTGCTCTTAGGACCAGAAACTGCATGGGATTCAACTCCATTTCGGAGTGGGAAACAAACGCTAGCTCGCCTTACAAGAAACACACTCTGCTTTTGAGAAAAGAGCACTCTTCTACTCTACTGTGTTTCCTATAGTGTCCGAAAAGTGAGCTTGCTCCGAACAAAAGAACTGTGCTTCCTACACAAACGGGCCATATCTAGTTCAACTCTGCTTAGGAAACTGACAAGAACAGTAGCTCCTCTTCAGTCCAATACACTGTACTTGCTGGGAACAGACGCGAGTGCTATTTGCAGTGTATGTGGCAATTGGAGCACAATACTGAATCTTCTTACCAGAAAACAACTCTTGCTCTTAGGACCAGAAACTGCATGGGATTCAACTCCATTTCAGACTTGGAAACAAACGCTAGCTCGCCTTACAAAAAACACACTCTGCTTTTGAGAAGAGAGCACTCTTCTACTCTAAGGTGATTTCTATGGGGTCTGAACAGTGAGCTTGCTCAGAAAAAAAGAACTGTGCTTCCTACACAAACAGCATTATCTAGTTCAATTCTGCTCGGGAAACTGACAAGAACAGTAGATCCTCTTCATTCCAATACACTGTACATGCTGGGAATAGACGCCAGTGCTATTTGCCCTGTGTTTGACAATGGGAGCGCAACAGTGATTCTTCTTACCAGAAAACAACTCTTGCTCGTAGGACCAGAAACTGCATGTGATTTAACTCCATTTAGGACTGGGAAACAAACGCTAGCTCGCCTTACAAGAAACACACTCCCCTTTTGAGAAAAGAGCACTCTTCTACTCTACAGTGTTTACTATGGGATCCGACTAGTGAGCTTGCTGAGAACAAAAGAACTGTGCTTCCTACACACACGGGCCATATCTAGTTCAATTCTGCTTAGGAAATTGACAAGAACAGTAGCTCCTATTCAGTCCAATACACTGTACTTGCTGCGAACAGACGCGAGTGCTATTTGCACTGTGTATGGCAATGGGAGCCCAATAGTGACTCTTCTTACCAAAAAACAACTCTTGCTTGTAGGACCAGAAACTGCATGGGATTCAACTCCATTTAGGACTGCGAAACAAACGCTAGCTCTCCTTACAAGAAACACACTCTGCTTTTGAGAAAAGAGGACTCTTCTACTCTACAGTGTTTCCTATGGGGTCGGAACAGTGAGCTTGCTCAGAACAAAAGAACTGTGCTTCCTACACACACGGGCCATATCTAGTTCAACTCCACTGGAAACTGACAAGAACAGTAGCTCCTCTTCAGTCCAATACACTGTACTTAATGGGAACAGACGTGAGTGCTATTTGCACTGTGTATGGCAATGGGAGCACAATAGTGACTCTCCTACCAGAAAACAACTCTTGCACATGGGACCAAAAACTGCTTGTGATTCAACTCCATTTTGGACTGGGAAACAAACACTATCTCGCTTTACAAGAAACACACTCTGGTTTTGAGAAAAGATAACACTTCTACTCTACTGTGTTTCCTATATTGCCAGAACAGTGAGCTTTCACAGAACAAAAGAACTGTGCTTCCTACACAAACAAGCCATATCTAGTTCAACTCTGCTTAGGAAACTGACAAGAACAGTAGCTCCTCTTCAGTCCAATACACTGTACTTGCTGGGAACAGACGCGAGTGCTATTTGCAGTGTATGTGGCAATTGGAGCACAATACTGAATCTTCTTACCAGAAAACAACTCTTGCTCTTAGGACCAGAAACTGCATGGGATTCAACTCCATTTCGGACTTGGAAACAAATGCTAGCTCGCCTTACAAGAAACACACTCTGCTTTTGAAAAGAGCACTCTTCTACTCTTCTGTGTTTCCTATAGGGCCAGAAGAGTGAGCTTGCTCAGAACAAAAGAACTGTGCTTCCTACACAAACGGGCCATATTTAGTTCAACTCTGCTTAGGAAACTGACAAGAGCAGTAGATCATCTTCAGTCCAATACACTGTACATGCTGTGAACAGACGTGAGTGCTATTTGCCCTGTGTATGACAATGAAAGCACAATAGTGACTCTTCTTACCAGAAAACAACTCTTGTTCGTAGGACCAGAAACTGCATGTGACTCAACTAGATTTAGGACGGGAAAAAAACGCTAGCTCGCCTTACAAGAAACACTCTCTGCTTTTGAGAAAAGAGCACTCTTCTACTCAACTGTGTTTCCTATAGGGCCAGAATAGTGAGCTTGCTCAGAACAAAAGAACTTTGCATCCTACACACACTGGCTATATCTAGTTCAACTCTGCTTAGGAAACTGACAAGAACAGTTGGTCCACTTCAGTCCAATACACTGTACTTGCTGGGAAGAGACGCCAGTGCTATTTGCCCTGTGAATGACAATGGGAGCTCAATAGTGTCTCTTCTTACCAGAAAAATCTCTTGCTCGTAGGACCTGAAACTGCATGTGATTCAACTCTATTTAGTACTGCAAAACAAACGCTAGCTCGCCTTACAAGAAACACACTCTGCTTTTGAGAAAAGAGCACTCTTCTACTCTACAGTGTTTCCTATGGGGTCTGAACAGTGAGCTTGCTCAGAACAAAAGAACTGTGCTTCCTACACACACGGGCCATATCTAGTTCAACTCTGCTTAGGAAACTGACAAGAACAGTAGCTCCTCTTCAGTCCAATACACTGTACTTGCTGGGAACAGACGCGAGTGCTATTTGCCCTGTGTATGACAATGGGAGCTCAACAGTGACTCTTCTTACCAGAAAAATCTCTTGCTCGTAGGACCTGAAACTGCATGTGATTCAACTCCATTTAGGACTGCAAAACAAACGCTAGCTCGCCTTACAAGAAACACACTCTGCTTTTGAGAAAAGAGCACTCTTCTACTCTACAGTGTTTCCTATGGGGTCTGAACAGTGAGCTTGCTCAGAACAAAAGAACTGTGCTTCCTACACACACGGGCCATATCTAGTTCAACTCTGCTTAGGAAACTGACAAGGACAGTAGCTCCTCTTCTGTCCAATACACTGTACTTGCAAAGAACAGTAGCAAGTGTTGTTTGCACTGTGTATGGCAATAGGAGCGCAATAGTGATTCTTCTTAACAGAAAACAACTCTTGCTCATAGGACAAGAAACTGCATGTAATTCAACTACATTTAGGACTGGGAAACAAACGCTAGCTCACCTTACAAGAAACACACTCTGCTTTTGAGAAAAGAGCACTCTTCTAGTTTACTGTGTTTCCTTTACGGCCAGAACAGTGAGCTTGCTCAAAACAAAAGAACTGTGCTTCCTACACACACGGGCTATATCTAGTTCAACTCTGCTTAGGAAACTGACAAGAACAGTAGCTCCTCTTCAGTCCAATACACTGTACTTGCTGGGAGTAGACGCGAGTGCTATTTGCACTGTGTAGGGCAAAGAAAGCGAAATAGTGACTCTTCTTACCAGAAAACAACTCTTGCTCGTAGGACCAGAAACTGCATGGGATTCAACTCCGTTTCTTACTGGGAAACAAATACTAGCTAGCCTTACAAGAAACACACTCTGCTTTTGAGAAAAGAGCACTCTTCTACTCTACTGTGTTTACTATTGGGTCCGAAAATTTAGCTTGCTCAGAACAAAAGAACTGTGCTTCACACACACGGGCCATATCTAGTTCAACTCTGCTTAGGAAACTGACAAGAACAGTAGCTCCTCTTCAGTCCAATACACTGTACTTGCTGGGAACAGACGCGAGTGCTATTTGCACTGTTAATGGCAATGGGAGCACAATAGTGACTTACCTTACCAGAAAACAACTCTTGCTCGTAGGATCAAAAACTGCATGTGATTCAACTCCATTTAGGACTGGGAAACAAACGCTAGCTCGCCTTACAAGAAACACACTCTGCTTTTGAGAAAAGATCACTCTTCTACTCTATTGTGTTTTCTATAGGGCCTGAACAGTGAGCTTGCTCAGAACAAAAGAACTGTGCTTCCTACACACATGGGCTATATCTAGTTCAATTCTGCTTAGGAAACTGACAAGAACAGTAGATCCTCTTCAGTCCAATACACTGTACATGCTGGGAACAGACGCCAGTGCTATTTGCCCTGTGTATGACAATGGGAGTGCAATAGAGACTCTTCTTAACAGAAAACAACTCTTGCTCGTAGGACCAGAAACTGCATGTGATTCAACTCCATTTAGGACTGGGAAACAAATGCTAGCTTGCCTTACAAGAAACACACTCTGCTTTTGAGAAAAGAGCACTCTTCTACTCTACTGTGTTTCCTATAGTGCCAGAAGAGTGAGCTTGCTCAGAACAAAAGAACTGTGCTTCCTACACAAACGGGCCATATTTAGTTCAACTCTGCTTAGGAAACTGACAAGAGCAGTAGATCATCTTCAGTCCAATACACTGTACATGCTGGGAACAGACGTGAGTGCTATTTGCCCTGTGTATGACAATGAAAGCACAATAGTGACTCTTCTTACCAGAAAACAACTCTTGTTCGTAGGACCAGAAACTGCATGTGACTCAACTAGATTTAGGACGGGAAAAAAACGCTAGCTCGCCTTACAAGAAACACTCTCTGCTTTTGAGAAAAGAGCACTCTTCTACTCAACTGTGTTTCCTATAGGGCCAGAATAGTGAGCTTGCTCAGAACAAAAGAACTGTGCATCCTACACACACTGGCTATATCTAGTTCAACTCTGCTTAGGAAACTGACAAGAACAGTTGGTCCACTTCAGTCCAATACACTGTACTTGCTGGGAAGAGACGCCAGTGCTATTTGCCCTGTGAATGACAATGGGAGCTCAATAGTGTCTCTTCTTACCAGAAAAATCTCTTGCTCGTAGGACCTGAAACTGCATGTGATTCAACTCCATTTAGGACTGCAAAACAAACGCTAGCTCGCCTTACAAGAAACACACTCTGCTTTTGAGAAAAGAGCACTCTTCTACTCTACAGTGTTTCCTATGGGGTCTGAACAGTGAGCTTGCTCAGAACAAAAGAACTGTGCTTCCTACACACACGGGCCATATCTAGTTCAACTCTACCTAGGAAACTGACAAGAACAGTAGCTCCTCTTCAGTCCAATACACTGTACTTAATGGGAACAGACGCGAGTGCTATTTGCACTGTGTATGGCAATGGGAGCACAATAGTGACTTTCCTTACCAGAAAACAACTCTTGCTTGTAGGACCAAAAACTGCATGTGATTCAACTCCATTTAGGACTGGGAAACAAATGCTAGCTCGCCTTACAAGAAGCACACTCTGCTTTTGAGAAAAGAGCACTCTTCTAATCTACTGTGTTTCCTGTAGTGCCAGAAGAGTGAGCTTGCTCAGAACAAAAGAACTGTGCTTCCTACACACACGAGCCATATCTAGTTCAACTCTGCTTAGGAAACTGACAAGAACAGCAGCTCCTCTTCAGTCCAATACACTGTACTTGCTGGGAACAGACGTGAGTGCTATTTGCACTGTTTATCGCAAAGGGAGCACAATAGTGACTTTCCTTACCAGAATACATCCCTTGCTCGTAGGACCAGAAACTGCATGTGATTCACTCCATTTTGGACTGAGAAACAAATGCTAGCTCGCCTTACAAGAAACACACTCTGCTTTTGAGAAAAGAGCACTCTTCTACTCTTCTGTGTTTCCTATAGTGCCAGAAGAGTGAGCTTGCTCAGAACAAAAGAACTGTGCTTCCTGCACACACGGGCCATATGTAGTTCAACTCTGCTTAGGAAACTGACAAGAGCAGTAGATCATCTTCAGTCCAATACACTGTACTTGCTGGGAACAGACGCGAGTGCTATTTGCCCTGTGTATGACAATGGGAGCTCAACAGTGACTCTTCTTACCAGAAAAATCTCTTGCTCGTAGGACCTGAAACTGCATGTGATTCAACTCCATTTAGGACTGCAAAACAAACACTAGCTCGCCTTACAAGAAACACACTCTGCTTTTGAGAAAAGAGCACTCTTCTACTCTACAGTGTTTCCTATGGGGTCTGAACAGTGAGCTTGCTCAGAACAAAAGAACTGTGCTTCCTACACACACGGGCCATATCTAGTTCAACTCTGCTTAGGAAACTGACAAGGACAGTAGCTCCTCTTCTGTCCAATACACTGTACTTGCAAAGAACAGTAGCAAGTGTTGTTTGCACTGTGTATGGCAATAGGAGCGCAATAGTGACTCTTCTTACCAGAAAACAACTCTTGCTCATAGGACAAGAAACTGCATGTAATTCAACTACATTAGGACTGGGAAACAAACGCTAGCTCACCTTACAAGAAACACACTCTGCTTTTGAGAAAAGAGCACTCTTCTAGTTTACTGTGTTTCCTTTACGGCCAGAACAGTGAGCTTGCTCAAAACAAAAGAACTGTGCTTCCTACACACACGGGCTATATCTAGTTCAACTCTGCTTAGGAAACTGACAAGAACAGTAGCTCCTCTTCAGTCCAATACACTGTACTTGCTGGGAGTAGACGCGAGTGCTATTTGCACTGTGTAGGGCAAAGAAAGCGAAATAGTGACTCTTCTTACCAGAAAACAACTCTTGCTCGTAGGACCAGAAACTGCATGGGATTCAACTCCGTTTCTTACTGGAAAACAAACGCTAGCTAGCCTTACAAGAAACACACTCTGCTTTTGAGAAAAGAGCACTCTTCTACTCTACTGTGTTTACTATGGGGTCCGAAAATTTAGCTTGCTCAGAACAAAAGAACTGTGCTTCACACACACGGGCCATATCTAGTTCAACTCTACTTAGGAAACTGACAAGAACAGTAGCTCCTCTTCAGTCCAATACACTGTACTTGCTGGGAACAGACGCGAGTGCTATTTGCACTGTTAATGGCAATGGGAGCACAATAGTGACTTACCTTACCAGAAAACAACTCTTGCTCGTAGATCAAAAACTGCATGTGATTCAACTACATTTAGGACTGGGAAACAAACGCTAGCTCGCCTTACAAGAAACACACTCTGCTTTTGAGAAAAGAGCACTCTTCTACTCTATTGTGTTTTCTATAGGGCCTGAACAGTGAGCTTGCTCAGAACAAAAGAACTGTGCTTCCTACACACATGGGCCATATCTAGTTCAATTCTGCTTAGGAAACTGACAAGAACAGTAGATCCTCTTCAGTCCAATACACTGTACATGCTGGGAACAGACGCCAGTGCTATTTGCCCTGTGTATGACAATGGGAGTGCAATAGAGACTCTTCTTAACAGAAAACAACTCTTGCTCGTAGGACCAGAAACTGCATGTGATTCAACTCCATTTAGGACTGGGAAACAAATGCTAGCTCGCCTTACAAGAAACACACTCTGCTTTTGAGAAAAGAGCACTCTTCTACTCTACTGTGTTTCCTATAGTGCCAGAAGAGTGAGCTTGCTCAGAACAAAAGAACTGTGCTTCCTACACAAACGGGCCATATTTAGTTCAACTCTGCTTAGGAAACTGACAAGAGCAGTAGATCATCTTCAGTCCAATACACTGTACATGCTGGGAACAGATGTGAGTGCTATTTGCCCTGTGTATGACAATGAAAGCACAATAGTGACTCTTCTTACCATAAAACAACTCTTGTTCGTAGGACCAGAAACTGCATGTGACTCAACTAGATTTAGGACGGGAAAAAAACGCTAGCTCGCCTTACAAGAAACCCTCTCTGCTTTTGAGAAAAGAGCACTCTTCTACTCAACTGTGTTTCCTATAGGGCCAGAATAGTGAGCTTGCTCAGAACAAAAGAACTTTGCATCCTACACACACTGGCTATATCTAGTTCAACTCTGCTTAGGAAACTGACAAGAACAGTTGGTCCACTTCAGTCCAATACACTGTACTTGCTGGGAAGAGACGCCAGTGCTATTTGCCCTGTGAATGACAATGGGAGCTCAATAGTGTCTCTTCTTACCAGAAAAATCTCTTGCTCGTAGGACCTGAAACTGCATGTGATTCAACTCCATTTAGGACTGCAAAACAAACGCTAGCTCGCCTTACAAGAAACACACTCTGCTTTTGAGAAAAGAGCACTCTTCTACTCTACAGTGTTTCCTATGGGGTCTGAACAGTGAGCTTGCTCAGAACAAAAGAACTGTGCTTCCTACACACACGGGCCATATCTAGTTCAACTCTACCTAGGAAACTGACAAGAACAGTAGCTCCTCTTCAGTCCAATACACTGTACTTAATGGGAACAGACGCGAGTGCTATTTGCACTGTGTATGGCAATGGGAGCACATTAGTGACTTTCCTTACCAGAAAACAACTCTTGCTTGTAGGACCAAAAACTGCATGTGATTCAACTCCATTTAGGACTGGGAAACAAATGCTAGCTCGCCTTACAAGAAGCACACTCTGCTTTTGAGAAAAGAGCACTCTTCTAATCTACTGTGTTTCCTGTAGTGCCAGAAGAGTGAGCTTGCTCAGAACAAAAGAACTGTGCTTCCTACACACACAAGCCATATCTAGTTCAACTCTGCTTAGGAAACTGACAAGAACAGCAGCTCCTCTTCAGTCCAATACACTGTACTTGCTGGGAACAGACGCGAGTGCTATTTGCCCTGTGTATGACAATGGGAGCTCAACAGTGACTCTTCTTACCAGAAAAATCTCTTGCTCGTAGGACCTGAAACTGCATGTGATTCAACTCCATTTAGGACTGCAAAACAAACGCTAGCTCGCCTTACAAGAAACACACTCTGCTTTTGAGAAAAGAGCACTCTTTTACTCTACAGTGTTTCCTATGGGGTCTGAACAGTGAGCTTGCTCAGAACAAAAGAACTGTGCTTCCTACACACACGGGTCATATCTAGTTCAACTCTGCTTAGGAAACTGACAAGGACAGTAGCTCCTCTTCTGTCCAATACACTGTACTTGCAAAGAACAGTAGCAAGTGTTGTTTGCACTGTGTATGGCAATAGGAGCGCAATAGTGACTCTTCTTACCAGAAAACAACTCTTGCTCATAGGACAAGAAACTGCATGTAATTCAACTACATTTAGGACTGGGAAACAAACGCTAGCTCACCTTACAAGAAACACACTCTGCTTTTGAGAAAAGAGCACTCTTCTAGTTTACTGTGTTTCCTTTACGGCCAGAACAGTGAGCTTGCTCAAAACAAAAGAACTGTGCTTCCTACACACACGGGCTATATCTAGTTCAACTCTGCTTAGGAAACTGACAAGAACAGTAGCTCCTCTTCAGTCCAATACACTGTACTTGCTGGGAGTAGACGCGAGTGCTATTTGCACTGTGTAGGGCAAAGAAAGCGAAATAGTGACTCTTCTTACCAGAAAACAACTCTTGCTCGTAGGACCAGAAACTGCATGGGATTCAACTCCGTTTCTTACAGGGAAACAAACACTAGCTAGCCTTACAAGAAACACACTCTGCTTTTGAGAAAAGAGCACTCTTCTACTCTACTGTGTTTACTATGGGGTCTGAAAATTTAGCTTGCTCAGAACAAAAGAACTGTGCTTCACACACACGGCCATATCTAGTTCAACTCTGCTTAGGAAACTGACAAGAACAGTAGCTCCTCTTCTGTCCAATACACTGTACTTGCTGGGAACAGAAGCGAGTGCTATTTGCACTGTGTATGGCAATGGTAGAAAAATAGTGACTCTTCTTACTAGAAAAGAACTCTTGCTCGTAGGACCAGAAACTGCATGTGATTCAACTCCATTTAGGACTGGGAAACAAACGCTAGCTCGCCTTCCAAGAAACACACTCTGCTTCTGAGAAAAGAGCACTCTTCTACTCTTCTGTGTTTCCTATAAGGCCAGAACAGTGAGCTTGCTCAGAACAAAAGAACTGTGTTTCCTACCCACACGAGCCATATCTAGTTCAACTCTGCTTAGGAAACTGACAAGAACAGTAACTCCTCTTCAGTCCAATACACTGTACTTGCTGGGAACAGACGTGAGTGCTATTTGCACTGTTTATCGCAAAGGGAGCACAATAGTGACTTTCCTTACCAGAATACATCTTTTGCTCGTAGGACCAGAAACTGCATGTGATTCAACTCCATTTTGGACTGAGAAACAAATGCTAGCTCGCCTTACAAGAAACACACTCTGCTTTTGAGAAAAGAGCACTCTTCTACTCTACTGTGTTTCCCATAGTGCCAGAA